>NC_087581.1:24838757-25138757 GCF_036250125.1 Pseudopipra pipra | reverse complement strand
TTAATCCACTGTCCTATCAAAACTAACACCAGAATGTTCTCTGTGAATTTGGATCCCCTTGGAAAGGAGATTAAAATTGAATTTTATTTATACACTCAAATAATCTGCCTGCATACGTAATTACTCAGCCAAGTGTGTACAGTGTGACCAGTAAAGTGAGATTTTGTTCATAGAGAATGCAAAAACCTAGGCTCTCATGTGCATCTGTCTGAAAAAGTAGCCTGATTCAGTTTCCCATATGAACCAATGTGTAGGTCTTTGCTCTGCATTAATATACCCTCTTTTTCCATTTATTTCATTGCCTTTAGAATTATAGTAGCAGCATGTAGCTCTCCTTACTTAAAAAAATACCCAAAGAAATGGATGTATTGGAAAAACTGAAGTCAGACTAGGGTATAGTTTATTAATCTTGTTCTATCCCTACAGACATATACAAAAAAGCATTATGTACTGCTTAGTCAAAAGCTCTTAAAATATGAGCCTTACAGCTGTTAACACTGACTAGTCCCATAAGTCTTAATCTGACTAATAATATGAACTTTCTTTTACATCTATTGAGTATAATAAGCCTTTTAAAGTAGGGAATACAAAGAAGATAAATAACAATCTCCTTTAGATTTTTGTCATGGTCTGTGATTATCTTTTGTTTGCATTTGTACTTATGCTTGCTGGATCATAAAATTTTAAGGAATCTACCAGAAAAACATGAAGTGAGGATATTGCAGTGGAGGGAGCCTTCTGTTTTAAGAGGAAAAACAACCTGACTAATTACTTGTTGACTTCAGCAAGCTCTGGACCAAATTGCCGTTGAAAGACTGGACAAACAGGCATCTACTATAATCTGTGCAACACATATAAACATAGCATGTCATTGTTTACTAGAACAACGAATTCCAAGACTTTGTATCATTTCATAAGATTAACTATAAAAGCAAAAATAGATACCAGCCTTTGCATAGTTTTGAGGAAAATATGTAGCCTTATGTAAGCTCAGTGCATTCACCAAAGCATTCAGCCACCACATTAGAAAATGTGTTCTGTTCAGATCGATGCTGTAATGAAGTGCTGCTCTGAATGCTACATTTTCTCCCATTTAAACACTTAAAGGGTTAAAAGCACTCCACTTACCTTACCATAAATGAACCTGGGCTTTTAAATCTCAGCTGTGGCATGCAGCCTCCTTGTTGGGGAGCACCTGATGTCAGCAGTTTGAATGATGTCTGACACTAATTATGTGTCATTCACAAGATTGCCAGGCAGGAAAGCCTGAGGGAATAAAAATCTATTTGAAAGATTTTCATAGGAGGTCTTACTCTCAATTTTTTGAAAGCACTTATATCTCTTGCAGAGCAGCACCTTGGTAATACTGTTGAGAAAGGAAAATACTTTAAAACCTATTAATTAATGCTTGAAATGCATTGCTCTTGTTTGAAAGCCATATCAGGAACAGCTTTTATATCTGTTAGTGTGTTAAATACAAAGCTGGGGAAAGACACTTTGTCCTTGTCATACCACTTGCCTTGGTGCTGACACAGGAGAACATACCTAGTCAGCATGTCAAAGCATTCAAAATTTACTGACAGATAGACATGAAACATTGTTAAATAATTAATTTGCCCTTGATCTGCTAATAAATCTTAGAAAATGCTACATGACTACTGAACAATTCAAAGATTTGTTTGGGACTTCATGCATATGTTACCCCAGATTTATTTTTCCCTATTCATTTTTAAGGATACCATTCCTTCCATTTGCATATATGCATTCGTGTATGACAGCATTCCCTGTCTAGGGATCTAGAAATCTAGAAATGGCTGATATTTTTATTAAGATAACTTCCTTCAAATTCTAGGATTTAAAACTTTTATTTGCCCTGCTTATGGTCAGTTTATGAATATTACGAAAGTAAGCAAGTCAAGCAGCTTGTCAAGCCAATCTCAGACAGTAATTTGCTGTTATAAATGGGGTCGGGTCAATGTCCAGACACTATCTGGGGTAAGGGATTCCCTGGTGGTCTAGTGGTTAGGATGCAGCACTCTCACCGCCGTGGCCCAGGTTCATTTCCCGGTCAGGGAACCCCTCCGGGCAGATGGAGCTCGTCAGCCCTGTAAGGCCATCCATCTAAGAGAAGGTCACTCTAAACAAACCTACGTCCTGAGGACCTCGCTGCCACTGTCTGAGCTTCGCTCGGCCCCGGCAGATGAACCTTAGGATTAAAGGGTGGGCTCAGTTCAGCGCACACTGTGTCTCACCTAAAAAATCCACTGCGCAGGCTCAAAGGCCTTATCCACATTTGCAAAGCCCTGTATCTCCAGTGCACTTATAACAAATGTGGGCGGAGACCTTTCCCGGATCTTTGTTCGCGAAGACTGGCCATGATGATGATGATCTGGGGTAAGAGTCCATCACTTCTTCCAAGTAAAAAGTGATAGGACAAAAGAAAACAGCTTCAAGTTGTGCCAGGAAAAGATTAGATTGGATATTAGGAAAAATTTCTTTACTACCAAGCTTGGAACAGGCTGCTCAGGGAAGTGTCAGAGTCACCATCCTTGGACCTGGAAAATGTGATGCTTGGTGACTTGGTTTAATGGTGGACTTGACATTGCTGCATTAACGATTGGACTTGATCTGAAGGATCTTTTCCAACCTAAACAATTCCATAGTTCTATTATTTTAAGGCTCAAGAGTGCTTCACTTTTTCTCAAAATAGTGGTCCTAAGTAGGTAAACTTTGTACATTTAACGGGGACTAGTAGGGCTACAAATACTGAGAATATCCCACTGATACAGATGATCTGTTTGACTTTGCTGGATTATCGCATTATAAAAAGGTGGACTGTAAGTCAGCCAAATGCGAAGCAACGCAAGCAGGAATGAAAACATATAGCGTATAGGTAGGAATTGTGAAGATTTTTAATATCATATACTATTAAGCTATAGTTAGATTAAGAACAAGCTAAGCTGCCTGTCGACTTTTAGAATCAAGACTAGATACTTTTCAGTGAATCGATAAGAGCTCAGACAGCTGTTGTTTCCCAGAACAAGGTCTTCAGTCCTTATTACACTGGTAATCAACCTTTTACAGTGAAAACTAGCTAATTTCTTAATCACTTGGCCACTAAATATCTGCTACTAATATTAAAGTATTCACACAGGTATTACCAAGCTGTTCTTGCAGTGTAAGGGTCTAAATGTATTTCACAGGGAAGGTTACTGTCTAATTCCAGGCAGGGCTCAGAAGTGCATGGTGCATCCAGCAGGACTTTGCATGTTGCACAGGTTATTTTCTATAAAGCTATGTAATTGTCATTTTACAGGATGGATTGCCTGGTATGATGAACACCATCTCTGTGTATACAAAGATGAACAGTACATTCATGAGAAAATTAGTGTTTTAAAGTCACAGCACTGCTTTTGCTTTCTGTTGACATGCTTTACCTGTCACTGTAAATATATTTTTTTTTGCTTTTGACAATTATCCTTATAAAAAGAGATCCCAAGTTTAGGAAGTACAGAGAGAAAATTTTCTATATGAGCTACTTAATGGTTTCAATTTGCATGCAACAGTAAAAGTAATAGCTCAGTGACTTGATTTATGTATCGCAGTTTAGGAAAACATTACACATAATACTTGCAAAAAAATCTATTTTAATCTGGGATATATTTAGGAGTGTTAAACAGATTCAGAATGCTAAATGTATGCCATATACTTAAGTGACTAGCTGTAATAAAGGTGTTACATCCTCCTCTTCAACAGCACTTAATAACTTAGAAAACTGTGATGAATTTCATTTCAAAATACAACTACCAACTACTTGACCTTTTTCCCCCTTAAGTAGTTGTTTCTTGTCTGGAATACTTTCATTGAAATCTGTTTATTGGGATAGAATGTATATTCTGTGTTGTTGAAAAGAGTATCTTTTCATTCCTTTTATCTTAAGCATTGGAGATTCCCAAGGCCTCAAGAAATTTAGTTTATAGAGTAAACATTTGTTAACTGTTGAGTAAAGATGGTCTTTCTAAAAATTACAGGCTTGCAGTGTCTGCGTTTAGCTACAATGACTTTTTCAACAGTACACAACTATATATAGCCTTGTGAATATGCTACACATTAGTTAAGGGCTGTGGAGAGAAGAGAGAACTTCAGAGTATCTTTTCTCATTCCAGGTTGTGCCCAGCAATGTAGGAGTGTTTAGAAATAACAATTCTTAAATTTGTAACATTCCCCAGTTCTGCTTAGTTAAACGTTTTTGCCCTTTTAAAATCAATACTAATTTTACCATCTCATAAACAATCATTTACACCTGTTTAAGTTCGTTTGCGTACTTGAAGATTTGGAGTTTAATAACCTGTGAAATAAATAATTTTCATTGGTCTGAAATTGAAATTCATGGTTGCTTGAGATCCTACAATTTATCTCATACTTATATACAGCATAGTTACAGTCATTAGAATGGAAGGTTGTTCTTTTATGAAGTTATTACAAAATAATAACTTGTCTCCATAAGGTAGGCTAATCAGAGGGTTTCTTTCTAATTTTAACATAAGTGGTCTTGAATTATTTTGCTTTTTAAAGGTTTAAAACTGAAAGAGTACATTTAGATTAGAAATTAGGAAGAAATTCTTTACTGTGAGAATAGTGAGGCATTGGAGCAGGTTGCCCAGAGGAGTTGTGGCTTCCCTGCAACTGTGTCTGGAAGCATTCAAGGAAATGCTAGATGAGGCTCTGAGCAACCTAGACTAGTAGAAGGTATCCCTGCCCATGGCAGGGGAGTTGAAAATAGATTGTATTTAAGGTCCCTTCTGACCCAAACCATTCTATGATTCCATTATCTTATGATTCATTTGTTATATCAATTTTTAGCTCTCATACTTTTATGCTTTCTCCATCAACTCTTTACTTTTTCCTAGAGAAATCTGGTATTTTTATCCAGGCAATTGTAAGAGATATCTATCTTTTTTATTTTATTTATCCTGTAACATTTTCTAATAATATATCACTAAAATTAAAAATATTTTTACACTTGCAATAATTTTATGTATGCATGTTAAAGCTTCATAAACATAAGGGCAACACCGTTTGTACAAGCATAAATTAATGTTCAGTCATCAAAATTGGATAACCTGAAAAGCATGGTAGGTTTGCTTTGGATATAGGGATGGAATATAAATAAAAAGCTTCATAGGTTGATGCATTTTCCAAAATGGATGTGTGGGAAAGATAATTTGCAATTATGGTAGAGCAGGGGTGGTTGATCCTGTTTCTCAAGCTTTAATTACTTAAGCTCAATTTTAATATTGCTATTTTATAGGTAATGTGATTTATACTTTATTCTTTAAACTTGTAACTCTGTCTTGCATTGATCAAAATACAGATGTGCTTAAAATTAAAGGATAAAAACTTTATATCCTTTTTTCCCTTTTTTAAAGTATGTTACAGATTTTTAAGAAAGCCATGCTACTTATGATCAGAATTATGTCAGTGTTTTCCCACCTCTGCTTTTGTAAACTTACACACTGAATAATATATTATAAATTTATAATATAAATTTGTTTGTGTTATTCTGACATCAAAACAGTCTGTTTCTTTTCAGTGAATGAAGTTAATGTGTAGTGAAATGATGGAAATTGACAATTTCTTAGCTTTAGAAATTTTGACATCTCTGTACTGCATTATTGTTTTTGCAAGTATACAAGAACCTCAATCTAGCATGTCATGCAGCAGATGCTCTAGATGTTTCACAGTAGAATATGCAGCAGCTGAAACTCGTAAGATTAACTGATCCTGACTGATAGAATTTTAGGAAGCCTATACCTCTGATATTCATAAATATTTAAGTATAATTGAAATCAAGTGTATATAAAAATGCTGGTGTTAAATAGAATGATGTTTTTCAGTTTCCCTTAGGATAAAATATACTATGGGAACATGATAGATGAAGAACTGGTTTTCTGTTCATATAAACTTAGATTTCTCCACAGATGCAGTACTTGATTAGGTATAGAAGTACTGTGCCATGTGGTTATTGGTTACCCATAAGGTTTACATCCTATTTTGACGGGCTTACATTATTTTTAGTACCTCATGCATTTACTCATGGCAGAAAGGTAAAGACATATTTCAGAAATCATTTTACTTTTTACATCATCATTAGCAAGGCAGAGCAGACTGACATTTTTCTGCATCTGACCCTGAGATTAGCTCAGGTGGTCAGAGTATGGTGCTAATAACACCAAGGTTGTGGGTTTCATCCCCCTATGGACCATTCACTTAAGAGTTGGACTTGATAATCTGTGTTGGGCCCTTCCAGCTCAGAATAATCTGTGAAATCTCTGTGTGTAGTGTGTCTTTGCTGTTGCAAAGGTGGGGTTGGTACTGAGAGGTGCCTCTTTTGGCTTAGTTGCTAGTATCTAAAGAAGCCCAGAGCTAAGATAAGGGTAGTTAGTAGAGGACTTGGGAACTTCATGATGGCTCCTTTGCTTTCTGTGAGCTATGAGAAGGAGAATCACCTGGCTCTGTGTTTCCCAGATAGGAGCTGTGCTCTCAGATGACTGGTCTCTTTGGGTCTCAGTATCCCATCTGTAAAATGTAGGACATGCTTCCCTAATTCAGCCATGTGCAGGGAGGATACATACATTCTTACAATCTAAGTGGTTTGAACACTGCAACAACAGCCACTCTGAGAAGCCAGGCTTTCCTCAGCTCTGGAGAGGTACCCAGCTGTAGCAGGCTGGAGGTCTCTGCATGTCCTTTCATGCTCCTGTTTGGTTTGCTGTGTGTGCCTTCCGTTGAAATAATTTCTTTCTCTTTTCTAGTTTAAGGGTTGCAAGAAAGCCTTTTCCAGACTAGAAAATCTCAAGATTCACTTAAGGAGCCATACAGGTGAAAAGCCGTACCTTTGCCAACACCCTGGCTGCCAGAAAGCGTTCAGCAACTCCAGTGACCGCGCCAAGCACCAAAGGACACACTTGGAGACTGTAAGGATACAGCATTCCCCTTGCAGTCCCCTGTACATTAGACCATGTGGTCCTTTCCTAGAGCTTGGTGAGAGCAGGTAGCCCATAACCTTAGAGACAGGAGGGTGTAGTGTCTAATGAGGCTGTTGAAGCTGTTTCAGAAGTGATCCAGTAATGTAAGTGTGGAAGAAGATGGGTCAAGCTAGTTTATAAAAAAGCTACAGGTCTGTGGTCTTTGCTGCAGGTAGAGGCAGTAACTTTCTCCCACTTAGCTGATCTTTAGGGAAATTGAAACAATCTGCGATAATAACTGCTCTTCTTTGACAAAAAGCTAAGGCTGGTGCATGTACCAGAAAGTCAAGAGAGGAAGAGTAATTTTGCAAATCTAAAAATTTTTATGCCAACAAATTGTTCCTTGTAAATTTGAGTCACAGTTGAGATTTGTTTAAAAACTTTTGTTTCATAACAAAAGATCATGTTTTGTCAGAGAAGAGCCTTTTCCCAGGGGGCAGGAGTCCAGAAATAAAATTACAACAATGCCATTTGAATGCCCTTAAATGCCTGTTAAAAAATAAATTATCCATTTTGAATAGTCAATACTATGGCTGGCAAGTTAATCATTTGTACAAAGTGTTTTTGGAAATGCTTTGTGAAACATAAATTACTAAATTGCTAAATAGCTAATTTCAGGAAACAGTTGGACCTGATTTTCTAAGGTGACATATTAGAAAATGTGAGCTGAAGGAGTTGGTCTTGTACTTCCCATTAGAATGTGTATGGTATTCAATGCTTGGTTTAGTTTTTGCTTGCTTTCTTTCTAATATAGTAAACTAACACTTTTTCTTGTTCTCTTTTTCTAAAGCAGATCCTTCTGTAATCCTAAAAAGTCTTTCTGGGCATTTACTTCAGTTTCTTTTCCTGGTTCACTAAAGACTGTAATTTCTGATTAAGTCAAAGGTTGCTCTGAGGGTGGAAGAATTGTGAGTATATCTAGCAATATTCATTGTACTGATTACAAAAAAAAAAAAAAAGGTAACAATGAAAGGTGCCATAATGAAAGCTTTCCTTTGGTTTGTCTGCCTTAAAAGCCTTAATTTCATGCTTTCCCTTTCTAACAAATTACTAAGCATTCTGCTTGTAATAACGTACGTTTGTGTTCTGTAGTAATGCGGTTTGCAGCATCCCAATGCGCAAAAGGGATTCTCTTGTGCTAAAATAATCTGTGATTTAACAGTGGCTTTGTCCTTTTTCTTTTTGACTTAGAAACCTTATGCGTGTCAGATTCCAGGATGTACTAAGCGATACACAGATCCAAGTTCCCTGAGAAAGCATGTGAAAGCCCATTCTTCTAAAGATCAACAAGTCAGGAAAAAGGTAAATTTCCTACCGTCTTGACTGGTGTAAAGCTTACGTGGAGAAGTCATTGTTATAATATTAGATGTTTCAATGCGTCTTCAAGTACTTGTGCTGATTTCAGACTGTTCATTAGGAAAAATGTTAATAGGAAATAGTAGATTCAGTTTGTATATAGCTGATTTCATCTTTGACTTAATGAGTCTGCCTGTTCTAATGCTTTATGTTTTCTGATGTGATGGTTAATCACTAGCCGTGCATAACGAGGCAAATAAAAGTAATTTTTGCAAACAGAAATTTTCGGTTTTAAATTCTGTCACTTGGTAAATACACAGTATTAAAAAATACTGACCAGTCTCAGATGGAAGGATGGATTTTGAGGCAGTACGTGAGATTAAACTCTAAATTTTATTTTCATATCCCAGACACTTGCAATACCAAGCCATTTCACAATATCAGTTCCCTGTGGATATCAAGTCCATGAATCAAGAACTGTTTATATGTTTAAGTGTATCTCTGAAAAGCTACGTTGTGACCTAAGGGAATGATTTTCTTTTTTTGAGCATTTTTCATTATAGCTCCAATTAATCACTGGCACTATTTCATTGGATTGTTTAGATCATTAAACTTAAAAGTCTAAGCTTTTAGTTTAAAGGAACCTGGTCCTGATAAAAGGGCAACATGCATGCACTGATTTAGGGATAGATACACCTTTGAAATGTCAACACTATGTTGAACAAGTTATAATTTAGAAGTTTTAGAATTAATTGTACAGCCATTCATAGCAAGTAGCCACAAAAGTGCTTCGTGCAGCACTGGAAGCACTGAGTGGCAATATTTAAAGCTGCAGTATGCAAATAGGAAGAGTAAGTTTTGATTCAATGGTTTGTTGAAGCAACATGTCAGTCTCTGAGGAGCTGACCTGTAGTATTCATGAGAAATTTCCTTTAAACTTACGAATGCCCACACCTGTATCAGAGGTGAAGTAAATAAGCGTTCATTTTCACCTTAATGAGTAGTTCTTTGGCTCCCTTGTTCCTGTGCACGCTGCCCGGAGGCTGGTCTGCCAAAGGAGATTTGCAAGCCTTGTTCTGCCTGTCCCAGAGGGCAACTCAGCCACCCAGACACCATCTTTTACAAGCTTGTAAATTAAATGCTAATCAGTTCAATTCATTCTGAGAAATTTGTGTGATGCCTCAACTAAAACTGGCATAATGGACCTGAATTCAGGTATTTAAGTCCACTGTATCGTTACTGTCATTGAAGGCAAAATAATATGTTATCCCCTCTCTCATTTTGGTATATTTCACTCCTGTGTCAGACTTTCCCTCCTGCATTTCATTCACTATTTGATTTTGCTCAGTTTTCATTCCCTCTTTGTGCCAGACAGTTTAAACTTGACCCTTTTTACTCCTCACTTGACTCTCTGTGGGCACATTCTAGACTTATCCCCCATTTTTTCATCCCTCTTTGATAAGGATTTGTTTATGCTTATTGATGACCTGAGCTAATATGGAAGGGGAAATAAGCCAAACCTCCACAAAAAGAAAAGAAAAATTGTGGCATCTGTCAAGCAAGATACTTAAAGCACAGATAAAGTTTGCATAATGTTAACAAGGTACAACCTAGCTAGTTTCTGGACCTTTGAGAGGTTATAATTACTAACTAACATTATGCTTTGGTATTTGAAATATTTCCTGGTGGTAATAATAATAAAAAATAAGAACAACAAACCTCTCAGTGCAGAATTAAGGTTATGTATGCATTTAATTAAATGTGAAAATTGGTTTAATGTCAAAAAGGTATTTACAAAAATGTGAATTCATCAAAAATAACCATAAAAATTCCAAGGTGTTAAAGGCACAGTAGACTAATACTTCCAACCCTAGGGATCTATTCAGTTAAAAAGAATGAAACCCTTTGCTGTCACACCCCATTAGTCATGGGTTCCTTTAATATATTGTGCCTGACTGCTTTTAATCCTCCTTTTAACCTCCCCCTACATACCAAGTGACATTATTGTGGCGTCTTAAGTTACTGGCTCTCCAAGATTGTACCTGCAAATGTGTCTTTGATGTTGCATAGTCTTAAAGAACAGGATGAGGTATATTCATAACAGTGGAATCAGCTACTTACTGTGCTAATGTTTTAATTGAGTCTTCGTCCCAGATTTTTTAGATCTGTCCTTTGACCTTTTCCTTGGCTCTCTAAAACGGAGCCAGATTATGCCATGGAATATAGGTAAATTTCCACCTCTGAATTATTTTGAGCAACATTTGTTGATATGTGTCTATGACTTACCAAATAAGGCAAAATGCCTTTTCTGCAAATCCTGTAATGGAGCCACTGTTTCCCTTCTCCTCCCAACTCCCAGCCTCCAGCTATACATTAAATACATTTAACTGTGCATCTCTCCAGGTATTGGCATGAAATTCTGTAGAACAAGAAGATCACAGCACAAATATACTTAATGAAAGCATTTTAGTTGATAGTACAATAAACTTTCATTTATTCTTCAGAGGAAAACAGAGCCATGAGTGAGTAAAGATAGCCATGCCTGCTTTAATTGTCTTTGTCCAATTTGCAGAATTCTTCATAAAGATGAGGGCAAACATGTACACAAATATCACACAAATACCTGGGAACAGATGCTGAAAATGTTTTTATATACATTTTAGGTATAATCTCTATGCATTATAATATTCAGTCTGTACTTTTAAAATATTTTGGTGGGATAAAAAGCAGTGCTTATTATCTTAATTTAAAAAGGAAAAATTGCTGGCTCTGCCAGGATTTCATCTTCCCATGAGGAAGATGGATGGACCTCCTTCTAAGTAGGGAAGTCACTGACAGAAAACTGGATAGTACCCAAAATGAGAGCTTAAAGTGATGCTGAGAAGAATGCTAATGTACAACATGTCCCTGGACTACAATTACTTTTGAAACCTGTTCTCTTCTTAATCTTGTCCTCATTTCAACTTTGAAAGGACAACAAACTTACAAGATTTTTTTGTAAGTTGACTAAACAAGTAAGCTTATTTTCAGTTGGTTACACTCTTTGTTTTCAGTAAACAGCAAATGTCTTTCATCTGTGAACTGATAATACTGTGCTCAAAAATAAGATTCCGTAGCTCTTTTAGTTTGTAAGCCTTTTTACTGAAGTCAGTGAAAATGAAATTATAAAATATATCAACAAAATCTGGAGCCTGCACGGAATCACAGGATGGGTCAGGTTGAAAGGGACCAAAGTGGATAATCTGGTCCAACCTCCTGCTTAAGCAGGGTCATCCTAGACCACATTGCGCAGGATTCTGTCCAGATGGTTCTGGAATATTTTGAGTGAGGGAGAGTCCGCAACCTCTCTGGGCAATCTGTTGTAGTGCTCAGCCACCCACACAGTAAATAAGCTCTTCCTCACGTTCAGGTGGAGCTTCCTGTGCACCACTTTCTGCTCACTGCCTTTTGTCCTATTGCCTGGCACTACTAAGAACAGCCTGACTGCATCCTCTTGACACCCTCTCTTGAGATATTTATAGGCATTGTTGATGCCCCCTCTCAGTTGTCTCTTCTCAAGGCTGAACAGACCGAGCTCTCTCAGCCTTCTTTGTAAGAGAGATCCAGTGACTTGAAATCAGTACAGAAAGTGAATACTACCCTTATGTTCTTCTTGAAGATCCATTTTTGTGTGAGCTAGCACTCAGCCTTCTACAAGTATAAGAACATTCTCTTTTCCATACAGGTATACCATGAAAATAATTTGCTATTTCTCTAGCAGTCATGCTGAAGAAGTCTGTATTTGTAAATCTAAAGAAAATATTTAGTTCACTTTCAAGTATTGCAGTGCAAGCCCCACAGCAAATAGAATGGAATGGGTTCTCCGCTGGCTTTGTGTAGATCTTATCATGAATATCTGAAATGTCTAATGCGTTTTTTAAAGGTTTTCTCTTTTAAAAAAGTGCATTTTCAAACAGGTAAGAGATAATACAGAAAGGACAAAAGATTGCTCAGTTTTAGTACAGGTGTTTGGCGAGGACAAGATCAGTTCAGTAATATTGACCTATCATCTGAACAATGCAATGGCTATACTTTTAGATAGAGTTTTAATTTTATCCATAATTATAATAGTGAACAACTGTTGTCATGTCTAATAGTTCTTTAAGACAGAGCATCCTGCAAAAAAAAAAACAAACACAAAGACTTAAAGATTGTTTCCATTTAATTAAAGTGTAATCAATAAGGATACAACCAGTTAAGTGCATCTTTATAAAAAAAAAAAAAGGAAAAGATAATTTCAGCACTTCAGGTGAACAATACCAGCTAAAGGGATTGCAAAAGTCTTAGTCTGGACCTTGTGTTGAAGGATAGTTTATACCAAATAATTTCCTCCTTCAACTGATCAACCTTTGATACTTTAGCAGTTTTAATAGTGACCAGACCATATCTTTGATCTTATTGTTTAAATTAGTTATGGATAACTGTGTAATATGTCTTATCCATAACTAATTTGAACAACAAGATTTGAGACAAGTTTTGAGATGTTGAATGATTACCTGACGATTCCATCTGAAAGCTCTCTGTCCTGGAAACCTGCATTATCTTAGCTCATTCAAATGGGTCTTTAGGAAACCATGCAGGGATTCATCTGTCCAAATGGCTTAATGCCTCAGCAGATGCATAACATCATCAGTGATACTCCTAGGTTAGTACTTAGTCTTACTCTAACACAGCAATTGTGTCTATTTTTCTGAGATAAAATCTTTGTACTGTCTCTGCCAGAAAGCAAATATCATGGATGCATAACTTTGGAAAAGTCAGTCCATAGAATGTTTCTGAAAGTTGTCTAGATTTGATGGAGGTTTTTTTAATTGTAATTTATGTGGTACATCTACCAACTCACTAAGGAATGAAGGGGATTGTGATACCTCAGGAGATAAGGGATATGTGCACAGACTTCAAGAGAGATTTATTTCTGCCTAATAATCTTCCTTTTTGATACAGATTGGTCAATTGTAAAATGATGGCTGAACAAGTCACTTCTGGGGAGTTGTCATAACCTTATCCCAATGAAGACAGATTCCAATATTTGAAGAAATGCTTCCGATATTTGTTCCTGTGATATCTGACTGGAAAGAGGTTTTTTCAGGTGTTGCTGTTGGGGAATAAAGGACAGAAGGAACCCAGGATTTCTCTAATCCTAGTGGTATTTGTGCATGATTTCTTCCACATTGCATTTATTGCTCTTTCAAAAACCAATCAGTTAGCAATGGCAGGAGGATTTCAGAATACTTTTCCTGATTACAATGAGAAAAACACTGATAGACTGCACTGCTGAAATGAAGCAGGCAGTATGACACCTCAGCCATATCCACTCCCACTTCAGACTGTAGGAGATGCTAGTTGTAGAGCAGAGCAGTCCACACTAGGTGTGGAGCATGTTGAAAATAGTGGGATAAGGATATAGACCATCTGGCCAAAGCCATTCCTGGCATTACCTTGCAGAGTGACCTGTGCTGATTTTGGCAAGGGTTCCCACCTGAACTGAGAGGGCTTTACAGAAGCCACCTTGCTAGTAAAGATCCTACAGGCATTGCTCTTCTCCCACTGAGCAATCCCTATATTATCAAAAAGGAGATATAAAATCTCCACCTTTAGAGGCAGATTTCATTAACTGATTTCTTCTGAAGCCTAGTCATTTTATATTTCTTTTCTAACAGTTCACTTATTCTCTCATAAAGCCCTGTTATGTATAATGTTGTTATTTGACTCCCAAAAAAACCCCAATTTTCAAGCCCCCGATAATTTTTCTCAAGAGTGAGAGAAGTTTTCAGGCATGCACAACTACCAGCATGGGGGACTTATATCGAAATTTATTACTAACACAATAAATACTATAATACATATATATACAACAATCCTAACTATCTCTCCTATGGTAAAACAATGTATTTACATAGATCATCCCTCCTTCCCCCCCAGTAGAAGTCCAGAAGGAAAGAAGGAGAAGTCTTTTTCACTTTCAGGGCAGCACATTCTCTCCCCTTCAAGGCAGCAGTTCCAATTCATCATAGCTGGAAAATATTTCTCTCTCTTCATTAGAATGCAAGAGTCTCTCTCTCACCCCTACTTTGCCCTTCGGTTCCAACCGAAGGTCTCACCCACAGACTGCGGGCAGGGACAAGCTCGCCTCACCACGGTTTTATCAGAGTGCAGGCATTCCATGAAAGTCCCTCTCCCCGGGCGGATCAAGTTCCCCGGGTCAGAACGCTTTAGGGGCTTTCGGTTCAGTTCTTACCCCGAAAACGTTCTAGCAGATCTCTTCTGCTCTGCCTCGACTGTAAACATGGCAAGGGGGTGTGGGGGGGGCACTTCCCCCACGTTCCTCGATCTGTCCGTCCTGGTCCAGCTCGCAGGATGCCTCCGAGCTCTAGTCTCGTCTTTCTCTCTCTAGCTGCTGCTGCATTTTGGGACTCCCTTCATGTTTGGAAGTCCACGACTCCTTCCCAAGGAGGACAGAGGGTTCTGGGGATTTAATTCAGTATTACCCCAAAACCATCTCTGCTCAGCTCTTTCCCCCCCCTCCCTCACTGCGAGGGGGAAAAAGATGTAATGCAGGGGTCTCCCCGATTCTTTCAGAGTTCCCCTCGATCACCAGCCTCAGGGGGGGCTCCACTCAGCTGCTGTGCTGCTCCTGGCCCCCTGGCCAGGGGGGCAAAGGCCCTGACCCCACTCTCTAACATGTGGCCTTTCAGGGCATGACTGCCTCTCCTTCCAGCTAAGTAATCCGGTCTTCTTTTCTGATTTGTGTAATATGCTAATTTCACAGAGGTGTATTGCAGCTTTGGCTCTGCATCAGAAACTCACTTGGGATTAACCATTTCCAGCCCCAGGGGGGCGCTGGACAAATCAAACTGTGACAACTTTATATGGAATCATGGAATCACAGAGTGTTTTGGGTTGGAAGAGACCTTAAAGAACATCTAGACCTCATCTAGAACATCTAGGCTCCTCAAAGCCCCTACCAGCCTGGCCTTGAACACTGCCAGGGTTGGAGCATCCACAACTTCTCTGGGCAATCTGTTTTAGTTCTTCTACCACCCTCACAGTAAAGAATTTATTCCTAACAGCTAATTTAAACCTATACTCTTTCAGTTTGAAATGAGTCCCCCTTGTCCTATCACTACAGTTCCTGATGAAGAGTCCCTCTGTGGCTTCCCTGAAGGCTACTATGAGGCTTCCATGCAACCTTCTCTTTTCCAGGGTGAACAGCTCCAACTGTCTCTGCCTGTCTTGATAGTGGAGGTGAACTTCGTGATCTTCCTCTGGACTTGATCCGACAGTTCCATGTCCTTCTACTGTTGGGGGCACCAGAACTGTATGCAGTACTCCAGGCAGGGTCTCACAAGAGCAGAGAGGGAGAATCCCCTCCTTTTGAAGGAGCAAAAGGCCATGCTCCTTTTGATGCAGTCCAGGGTTTCTGGCTTTCTGGGCTGTGAGCACACATTGCTGACTCCTGCTGAGTTTTTCATCAACCATCACCAACTCCTTCTCCTCGGGGCTGCTATCAATCACTTCTCTGCCTAGCCTGTAGGTGTGGTATATAAACCTGTCCATCTTACAGTGAAAACAAGAAACTGGAAAAACCATAAGTCCTTAAAGATGTGATATTGCCCTGTTGAACAGTATTCTCTGGAACTCAGACATACAAGTGTTTTCATTACAGGTTACCATGGAATTTTCTATAAAGTTTTGAGAGATTGTCTGCCTTTCTATTTTGTGGACTATGTCAGCAAAAATATTATTCCCTCGGCAAAATAATACAGAGATTTTGCTTCTTACATACATCTGCTGCACACATCTTGATTGTTCATTGTTTACATTGCTTTACAGTTCTACAATAGGAAGAGACTTTTTATTGTGACTGCATGTTGATTTTACCACACAGTTAATGAAGCTATCTGTTTAAAGAGTTTGGAACAAACAAAATTTTACACCAGCCTTTAGATTTAGTGAACAACATGAATAGAAAACAACGTCTGGGGATTTTTTTTTAGGTAGTATCATTGGTTTATGTAATTTCACAATGTATTTCCAGTTTTTCTTTTAATTTACTTTCTTTTGTAGTATTTGAACTTGACTTTTTTTGTGACACGATGCTTATTGTGTTTCTTACAGGAAAGAAATTTTTTTTTTCTAACTCAATATTTAATTGATGAGGAAAGAGGGAGCCAAGGAGGGTTAGGGCATTACATCATTGGTGTTTCAGCGGGTTATTCAAGCATTAAGCTAGTTACCAGTAACATTGTCTATTATGTGACTATTAATCTGGAGAAACTACTCTGTTTGAGAGAATCTGCCTCATGGGGAGCAAATATCCTACAGTATGAGCTCAGTTGCTTCTGCCTCTTCCAGTTTTTCCTTGCTCTTACTCAAACTCATAGTTCACTATTTAAACTGCAAAAGGGAGAGAATGGGTTGAAAGAGAAGCAAATCTATTTTCTTGCTTTGAGAGCAGTTGAAAATAAGGATATTTTCCTTCATTCGTTCTCTATGGAGTCCACTTGAAAGATGTCATTAATACAAAAAGAAGTGGATTCAGGGGCTAAGGGTCAGTGAGCAGTGCCTATGGCAACTAAGAAAATATTCTGCAGAAAAAAATGCAGTAAAGGGTAAGTGTTTTAATCCCCAGCTTTAATCCTTTCCTGTTTTCAGAATGAAATATAAATCAGCCACCATGACGTTCATCAATTTTTCCCGAAAGGGATTTTGGCAAAAAGGGATTAGGAATGGGCAGTAGTGTTTAAGGAATTTAATCATACAATTTGTTGGAAAACTTTTGAGACTAGGAATGACCAGTTCTTTTGAGTGTGGCCTGTGAGAAACAGGAAAACAGACCATGAAAACAATGGAGGACTGGATGTGGCTGACACCCCCTGTCCCCTGGCAGCTGCTGCAATGGCAGTGATGTGCACTGTGATGGGATGCACAAGGCAGGCCCCTCAAGCTCCATCGTGGGGGATATGCTTTGCCATCACCACATTTAGAACTCTTCGCCAGGGAGAAGGAAACATCAAAAACCTGCATGGTTTTTTCATGGTGCTCTGACAGCTGTGGCAGTTGTTACAGCAAGGAGATTGTTAGTGCATTTTACTTACTGGCTAACATTTGCTGTTTCATACCCCGATTCCTCTCTGCACTTGCTTTCTGTCCTGGGCTCATACTCCTGTGAGCTTTGGCAGGGTGATGTGTTGAAACGTGCACCAGAAGGCATACATGCTGTCACCCTGCTACCATGTACACACATGGCAAAAAAAAAAAAAAAATCCAAATTGTCTCAAAATTCTGTAGACAGCTGTCAGTGCATGATCATAGCATTTCATATTATTCAGGTCCTTTTCTGATATCAAACAATATCCTTTTCTCTGTTTCTGTCTTCACTTCCCTGCCATGAACATGGGTTGAGAGAGCAAGAATCTTTCTTTAGAAGACTGGTTGAGAAAGTCATTTGGGAGGTGGTCCTGAAGTGAAAGGGGCTCCAGGAAGGCTGGACATTCTTCAGGAAGGAAATCCTAAAGACACAGGAGCACACCATCCCCATGTGATGAATGGAGGAGACAGTGGAGAAGAAGACCATCCTGGCTGAACAAAGAGCTTTGTCTGGAACTTGGGAAATAAATGGGAGTTTCTGGCCTTTGGAAATAGGGACAGACAACTCAGGAAGACTACAAGGATGTTGTGAGGTTATGCAGGGTGAAAATTAGAAGGGCCAAAGCCCAACTAGAACTTAATCTGACCACTGCCATAAAAGATAATGAAAGATGTTTCCATAAAGACATTAGCAACAAATGGAGGACTAAGGATACTCTCCAATCTTTATTGAATGCCAGGGAGAAACACAGTGACAAAAGGTAAGGAAAAGGCTGAGGTGCTTAATGCTACTTTTGCCTCAGTCTTTCACTGTCAGACCAGTTGTTCTGTGAGAGCCCAGCACCCTGAGCAGGAAGACAGGGATGGGAAGCAGAATGAAGCCTCCACAATCCAGGGGAAAATGATCACTGACATGCTGCACCACTTAGAGACTCACAAGTCTATGGGAACAGATGGGATCCCCCCAGGGGTACTGAGGGAGCTGACAAAAGAGTCCAGCAAACAACTTTACATCATTTACTGGCAGTCCTGGCTAACCAGGGAGGTCCCAGTTGAATAGAGATTGGCAAATGTGACTCCCATGTGTAAGAAAGGCTGGAAGGAGGATCCAGGGAACTATAGGCCTATCAGCCTGAGCTTGGGTGCTGGGGAAGATCAGGGAGCAGGTCATCCTGAATGCTATCACATAGCATATACAGGACAAACAGGGAATCAGGCCCAGCCACTAGGGTTTTGTGAAAGGCCTGCTTGACCAACTTGATCTCCTTCTATGACAGGGTGACCTGCTTACTGGATGAAGGAAAAGCTGTGGATGATGTCTGCCTGGACTTTAGTAAAGCCCTTGACACTGTTTCCCACAGCATTCTCCTGGAGAAATTGGCTACTCATGGCTCAGATGGGCACATTGTTCACTGGGTAAAAAGCTGGCTGTATGGCCAGGCCCAGAGAGTGGCAGTGAATGGAACACCCAGTGGTGTTCCCCAGGGCTCAGTATGGCCAGCTCTACTTAGTATCTTTATCAATCATCTGGACAAGGGGCTTGAGTGCATCCTCAGTTTACAGATGACACCAAGTTAGTGGGAGTGTTGATTGGCTGAAGGGTAAGAATGCTCTGCAGAGGGATCTGTACAGGCTGGATTGATGGGCCAAGGCCAGTGGTGTGAGGTTCAACAAGGTCAAGTGCTGAGTGGCTGGAAAGCTGCCTGATGGAAAAGGACCTGGGGGCGCTGGTTCACAGCAGCTGAACATGATCCAGCAGTGTGCTCAAGTGGCCAAGAAGGCCAGTGACATCCTGGCCTGGATCAGCAATAGTGTGGCCAACAGGACCAGGGCAATAATTATGACTGTACTCGGCACTGCTGAGGTTGTACCTCAAATCCTATGTCCAGTTCTGGGCCACTCACTCCAGGAGAGTGTCCAGAGAAGGGCAATGGACCTGGTGAAGGGTCTGGAAAGTAAGTCCTGTGAGGAGCATCTGAATTAGCTGGGATTGTATAGCCTGGAGAAAAGGAGGATGAAAAGGAGGCCTCCTACCTGAAAGGCAGTTATAGCTAGGTGGAGGTTAGTCTGTTCTTCCAAGTGAAAAGTGACAGGATGACAGGAAATGGCCTCAAGTTTCACCATGGCAAGTTGAGGTTGGATATTAGGAAAAATCTCTTTGCTGAAAGGGTGGTCAGGCATTGAAACAGGCTGCCAAGGGAAGTGGTTGAGTAACCATCCTTGGAGGGATTTAAAAGACCTGCAAATGTGCTTAGGGACATGGTGTAGTGTTGGACTTGGCAGTACTGGGTTTACACTTGGACTTGATGATCTTACTGGTGTTTTCCAATCTAAATGATTCTATGATTCTGTAACTCTGTGATTCTCATTACCATGTCACACTTCAGTCTGGGCTTTAAATGTCCATTATGCTACTCGAGCATCATGTGAGCAAGCAAGATTGTGGCTGTGTACAGGATGCCTAAGAGGTTGCAGTTAACCACCCTAATAGCAGCACAAGTACCCTTCCCAAGTCTTTAATACTGTCCTCATTGAGTATTCCTGTTCCAAGCTGAGAGCTTCTCTCCATCTGTTGTTCCTATGCAGATTTCACACTGCTGGAGACAGGTGTTGGCAGCTGCATTGGTAGATACTGATTGTGGAGTCCTCAGTCTCACTCCTGAAGCAATGATGTACTGGCCCATATGACGAGGGCCTTCATCTGCCCATTTGTTTCCTCCCTGTGCTGCAGAGCTCTGCCCCATCTGCTGGCACAATTGTTTATGAGGCTGCTCTGTAAGCTGAATTATGGCTTTAACAATAACAAAAAAAAATCCAGCCTGACACAGAAATGCCCCACAATAAATAGAAGGCAGTAGAAACTGAAAGTTAGTAGTGCCAGCCTAGCCAGCACTTCACATCATCATCCTGCCATTGAAGCACACTAAGCACAGAACTCAAAGACAGTGAATGAAAACGTACAGGGATGACGTGAGGAATCTTTGCAAGGGTAAAAATCCTATGCCTGAAGGCTAATAATTTTGATCTCTTATTAGGGGAGCTGTAGTGTTTTTCCACTTTCAATCTTAGGCTCTAATCAAGATATTTTGAATGGAGGAGTATTTTCACATATGAGCTGGTACATGCATGAAATAAAATTTCAGTGTGATACACACAAAATCAAATATTTAAAGTCAAGGCCAGTATTATATAAAGGATGCTGCAGAGTTTAAAAAAAAATGTGAAATCTGAAAATCTTTGTTTCTGTAAACTAACAATTGCTGATATTATCTACAGGTTTACTTGGCAATTTTTTTGTAATCTGTGACAGGGAGAAAAATACATTTGTGCTAAATGAAGCTCCAGGTGGATAAGTACATCTTTATTTTACACATTTTTATGCTCAAGAAGTGAAAATTTGCCAAACAGATATATTTTCAGAAAGTGAAAGCAAGTTATTCAGTACAAGTCGTTTCTTTGTCAGGCTGCATTTACCTGGGAAAACTGATGTTTAGCAGTATCATATACTAGCTATATCCCCAAATCAGTCTGGCACAAAAGAGTGATTTTCTTCCTGCTTTTTGAATGGCACAGCTCAGCTATTAGGTTGCTGTTCACACCAAAACCAGCTACAAACCTCTTCGGAACTGCGAAAAAAAAAAAATTATGAAATAGAAAGGATCCTAGGTGTAATGTAGATAATATTTCTGTTAAGATAGTTGAGTGTTTTCAGATTTGATACAATCTGATATGGGACAGGAAGAGAGGTAGTGTGTGGGGTGGTGTGTGCGCGTGTGTGTGTGCATGCAAACATCTGTAGGGGTGCTTTCTAGTTCTGTAGAGCAAAATGATAATCAATTTTCAACAAAACTATGGCCAAACTAACTTTTTTTATCTCAGAAAAGGGCAACTTACAATACATCTCACTCAAACTGTACTTTCCTTCTTTAAAGGAAGATTCTCAGTTTGATTTTTTTGTTCAAGGTTTCCTTTAATATCTGTCCCACCTGGAATTTTTCCTGTTAAAGTGATGTTCTTTGTGTCCTGTATCATTTTAGCAATGATATAACCCAAAAAAGTACTCAAATTAGAATAATACCAATCAAAAGAAAACTACCTGTTCTATATATAATAAAAGTAGAATTAATTTTAGTGTTATCAATCTTAATGTAACAGTGTTTTCTTTTTGTAGTATTGCTTCAAAATCAAAATTTCTTCTTGACTTGAAATTTGCCAAAGTTAGCTGATTGTCTAGCTTCCAGATCCTTTTGATTTTTAGTGCAAGATGCTGAAAAACACTTTTGGTGTGTTTTCCTGATCCGTGCTGAGACATGAAGATAGAAGCCATTTTTGTATTGAACTCAAATGTTGTTCTTGCGTAGAACCTAACAGCACTACTGTTCATGTAGGGTAGTCTAATTTGATTTTTATTGTGTTTTCCTGGCCAAACATTTAATTGAAACAGAATGTAAAAGCAGAGAAAAATAGCACACACACGTCTGAAAGCTGTGGTAGACACTTAACAGAACATTTCTATCTAGAAATCCTGCACAGATAACTCCCTGAAAACAATAGTTATCAAGGAGTCTCTTCTGTCTGCATTGGTTCTTTGCCCCAAAATGTCTGTAGTTTCCAGAGGCAAGAACTGGGACACTTTTTATTGACTCTGTTTAATTGTCTGCTGTCAAAAAGGTTTGGTACTGTGCAAGAAAGCGCTGGACCTTGAGGCTGATGTGTATGAGTAAAGGGATGATCTGGATCTAGCAAGCAAAACTAATATGAGTAAATACTGTCATGTAGCATGGTTTCATAGTGAACTTGTAATTTTCTCATGGTGACATCTGTATACTGCCAATGTCATTATTCAACCAGGACATAATTTTACTCTTAACTATGCAAGCAGATATTATATTCTGACTACTTCTTCAGAAAAGGTAGTACAATATGTGGCTCTAGATAGGTCATGGTCCCTCCTCCCAATGCCAACTTAAATTACGGACAATAAGATTGAATAAAAATTATTAACTTGTTCTGTGCTTGACAGGTAGTGCTTAGTAAATTAATAGACAGAGTATGTGAATAACAGAAATGTCACCTTAGTTTTATAAAGAAAACAAAACCACGTCTATAGAGCTGTTGCAGCTTGTACAGAACAATTCCTTGAAATGAAACGTAGCAATATTTAGAGGGATTTTTTGCTCGTTTTAGACATGGCAGGCACAGATCTAACCTACATGAAAATAAATAGACTATAACTAATGTCCCCGTTATCTATGGAAATACTCTGCTAGGTGCACAGCATATATGTAGTCCATTAAGCATGCTTTTATGTAAGCAAGATTTAAAATGCTGTGATTTGATGACAAAACTGGCATGTTTGAATGACTGAATGAGTCTAGACGTTGCTGAAGAATTATTTGAGTCAATCTGAATACACATAGACAGATTTTGAAGTTACTGAAATTGTATTTTGTGTGGTTTAGGATTTCTCAAACTAATAGAGAAATCCTAAACTACTTCTTTTCTGATTAAGTGTATTCATAAACACACATTTTGTATGTTTTCCTTGATGGTGTCTGATTTCTATTGTACAGGAGTAATGCTGAGGAAATTAGCCAGGTTGTACAAAAACATGCAGATCTCAGATAAAACATTCACTGGTTAGAGATATATAAAACAAATGATCTTTTATTTTAAAGAGACATTTTCTCGGGATTTATGTAATGCATCAAATCAACAGCACATCTCTGCATTTTAACTCAAATATAACGAAATTGAAAACCGAAGACTGTATAATCTTACTTCCTTCTAATTACTTCTGCTTATTTTGTTTAATCTTGGGTAATTATTTATTCATATGTAAAACTTACAGGAGCAGAATTTTCATCCATTGTTCTGAAAGGTGATAAACATTAGTTGGTTGTCAAAGAAATAAAACAGTTGTAAACCATGGCTGACAGTGATTTGTTTTGTGTATTAGAAAAAACTGCCCCATTGTGATAGTGGAAATGTCTCTTTTTATTTCCAGCATACAAATACAAATCTTCACAAGTTTACCATAAAACTGAGCTATTAAAATTGAAAATCTGTTATTTAGAACCAATATTTCATACAGGGAAGTTTTAAGTTAGCTGAGCAGTTGATTGTTAATTTGCACTTTGGTCAGCCATAAATTTAGGCTACATTACAGCACACAGAAAATGTCTGCACTCAGCATGGCAAAATTGTCACTTATTGATTTCACCATTCAGCAAGGTAACTCTCTAACCTCACAGTTCTTAAAAACGGATTGACAGGTTTTCAGTCCCAGCATGCTTGTAGCTGGTGCTTGGCTCAGTGATTGTGAGGGAAGCAAGGTGATCATGGAGCTGTGAGATATTGCAGCCATGATGCTAGGAGATTTGTGCTGGGATGTGATGTATGCAGAAGTCAGAGCATCATCTGTCTTTTGCAGCTGGATGATAAGTCTGCAGTCTGGTTTGGAAAAGAAATGCATTGGTGTTAAAGCAAGAAACAGACTGCATCATTTAGATCTGGTCAATTATTGTTTCTCCTTCATAACTTTTTTAACGGAACATAAAATTCTGTGATTGCAGTGAATGGTTGGTGGGTTTTGCTTATTTGTAAAATCATCTATCTCTTCATTGTCTATTCAGTGTTTCTTCACATGGCACTGATTTCCCTGCATTTGTCAAAATGCAAAACATTGGCTTCAGTTAAAACTCTTTTGTGAAATATGAAAAAATATTTGACTGAGATAGAGTGGTTTTTTACCCTGAATGTCTTTACAGGAAAAATAAATGCCTTGATCAGATCTATTTGAACCAGAGTCTGTGTTTTGCCATCTGTTTTGTTCCAAAAAGGCCACAGCTTATGTCACCCCTGTTAATAGTACAGAGGAAAAATCTGGAAGAACATTGGGCAGAGGATGAGCTTTAAATGGCAAACAGGACGCAGCAACCAAAGCATGGTTACTGTCTCTATCAAGACAAAACAGTAATGGTGGGAAATGGAGTTTTCCAGAAGTTGTGCCTAGTTTGGGAAGCAGCTGTAATTTAATGGCTGGTTCTGCTAAAGGAAGCTTACCCGTTTCTGGTCCTGCCCTGCTAAGCAGTAGCGAATGGCTCTTCTCTTGCTTTCTGCTTTTTCCAGTGGTATGACAGTAATTACTCTTAAAGAGCTACTCATATGCATACCCTGCAGTAGGGGACAGTAAAGTTATTCCCAGCATCTCTTACCTGGATAGGGCTTATAGAAGGTCCATGGTAGTATTTTTAGTGGCAATTTGAATTAGCAGTATGCATCTGCAGTTGCACAAGTCAATGTAATACCCACCTCTTGCTCAGGAGATTTCATCGTATGTAAGTTAAAGACATATCTTGTCATTCTAAAGTTACGTATTATATACATATAGAATCATCGAATCATAGAATGAACTGAGTTGAAAAAGACCTGCGAGATCATGAAGTCCAACCCTTGATCCAACCTCCGTGGTTACTAGTGCACTAAGTACCACATCCAGTCTCGTCTTAAAACCCTCCAGGGACAGTGAATCCACCACCTCC
Source organism: Pseudopipra pipra (assembly GCF_036250125.1). NCBI lineage: Eukaryota > Metazoa > Chordata > Aves > Passeriformes > Pipridae > Pseudopipra > Pseudopipra pipra. The sequence continues at coordinate 25,113,760 of NC_087581.1, read as the reverse complement.
CTGGGCAGCCCATTCCAATGTCTGATTACTATCTCTGTAAAACATTTCTTCCTAAAATCCAACCTAAACTTCCCCTGGCAGAGCTTAAGACCATGCCCTCTTGTCCTACTGCTGGTTGCCTGGGAGAAGAGACCAACCCCCACCTGGCTACAACCTCCTTTCAGGTAGTTGTAGAGAGTGAGGAGGTCTCCCCTGAGCCTCCTCCTCTCCAGGCTGAACAGCCCCAGCTCCCTCAGCCTCTCCTCGTAGGACTTGTGCTCCAGTCCCTTCACCAGCCTTGTTGCTCTTCTCTGGACCTGCTCCAGCACCTCAATATCCTTCCTGAACTGAGGGGCCCAGAACTGGACACAGTACTCCAGGTGTGGCCTCACCAGCACTGAGTCCAGGGCAAGAATCAATTCCCTGATCCTGTTGGCCACACTGTTCCTGATCCAGGCCAGGATGCCATTGGCCTTCTTGGCCACCTGGGCACACTGCTGGCTCATGTTCAGCTTCCTGTCAATCCAAACTCCCAGGTCCCTTTCTGCCTGGCTGCTCTCCAGACACTCTGTGCCCAGCCTGTAGCGCTGCAGGGGGTTGTTGTGGCCAAAGTGCAGGACCTGGCACTTGGCCTTGTTGAACCTCATTCCGTTGGAATCAGATCATCTCTCCAGCTTGTCCAGGTCCCTCTGAAGAGCCCTCCTGCCTTCCAGCAGCTCTAACACATAGAGCCACCCCTCCACCTCTTGTACCTTGCCTGTCCCTTCTGAAGAGCTTGTAGCCACCCATGGCAGCACTCCAGTCATGCAAGTCATCCCACCACGTTTCCATGATGGGGAACTACATCGTAGCGTTCCTGCTGCACGATGGCTTCCAGCTCCTCTTGTTTGTTACCCATGCTGCGTGCATTGATGTACATACACTTCAGCTGTGCTGCTCATTTCACTTCTAACTCTGGCTTTCCACCCTCAGGCTCATCTCTGGAGAGACTGGTTTCAACTCCTTCCCCCTTCAAACCTAGTTTAGAGCCCTCCTGGTCAGCCCTGACAGCTTACAGGCTAGAGTCCTTCTGCCCTTGCAAGATAGATGAAGCCCATGTGACTCTGGCAGGCGTGGTGCCATAGAAAATAGCATAACCTTAGATATTGTAATACATACACTTATATTCTGTGTGCCTATGTAAGATTATAAAATACGTATTTCTAGCCCTTATGGTTGTAAATATCAATCAACAATAGCCAATACATGAAATAAGAACTGTCTTCAGAAATCAGGTCACAGCTGTCTCATAGTGTTTCTTTCTTTGTTTTTGTTTTTCTGTTGATAATCCTGGCATTTCTTTGTCTTTATAAGTATTCACTATTGGTCAAGCCAGAAAATTTGTCAAGCCAGAAAATCTATCAGATTCTCGTGATAGATTTGTTCTAAATATCAAAGGATTTGTGAATGCAAAACAAAACTCCCGAACAGTGCAAAATAGAAAAATTTGTAAAATAGGTGTTTGCCTATTTTATTTTACAAGAATTACTTAATTCTTGTAACTAATATGTAAATAGTTAGCTCTCCCTGTTTTACACACTGTTTTATCCATATGAGTGCTATCTGATACAGAAAATCGATCCGTTTCTTGCCAAAAATGTACATGAATAAACAACTTTATGCAGGCAACTTCTGTGAATTTGTATTCTATGTGATTTCTATAGAAGTCAAATTTTTTCATCATTATTTTCATATTAAATTCTGTGGACATTTGAAGTCACATAATGCTTATTAATAATGTAACTGATAAGAATTTGAATGAGGAGGTATTTGACATTTCATTTCACAACCACTTAATTTTATGAAAAAGCCATGTAACTAGTGATAGCAGCAAACCCAGCATAATTAGTGTGTGATACCAGACAATGATACGTGCTGCACCGGAAGAACCATTTGTACTTATAGCAGTTTGTAGATATGGATAATAAAGAAAAAGCTTTTTTCAGGGTGTTTCTCCTTTTCTCCCTCTTCCCTGCCCTGCTCTCCTCAATACAATTCTAGAATACAGATATACCTCACAAAGGTAGTGGGGCTTAATAATGACTCACTAAATTTTTAGGAGAAGGAATAATCTACAACATGCATAGTCTGTGCATAGGTATCACAGGCCGTGTAATATCTCTTACCTACAGTTACCTTGTGTCAGGTGCTTATGATGGGTAAGACCAACTCTCTGCTCTGTTGCAACAGTTTTATACTAGTGCATATTATCAAAAGTAATTTCAATGTTTATCAGCATCTTGTGGCACAGTAATGGGTCTTTTTACAGTTGCATTCAGAATAATCCCATGTCTTAATTTGTCCATCCCTAGAAGTGTTCAAGGCCAGGTTGGATGGGACTCCAAGCAACCTGGTCTAGTGGAAGGTGTCCCTGCCTGTGGCAGAGAGGGTGGAATGAGATGATCTTTAAGGTGCCTTCCAAATCAAACCATTCCGTGATTAATTTCTGAGTATAGGATGGACAGAAATTTCTCTTCTTGTTCCTCTTGCTCGCCCTAGGAGTTTTTTAGAGGTTCTAGGTTATGTTCTAGTTACTGTTACCTGCTCATCTCTCATGGCAACAAACAAGAGAGGAGAAACCTCAATTGCATCTGTGACATTTTCTTCTTGGGACTCTGATACACAAGTGCAGCAAATCTTACTGCACCAGGTCTGGTTTCTGTCTGTCATGCTGCATGAACTTTCTCTGCACCAGCACGGGGGACAGGACAGGATATTTATGGGCATCTCAGCCACTGCAGTGTCCAACATGCATATAAGCTCACACCCTCCTTTATTGATGCTTTTAAGTGAATACGCCAGTCTATGAACCATGATGGTTGTAATGAACAGGCAAATTTTTGTTATATAAAACAGTAACATCAGGAATGAAGCTGGGACCTGGATCAGTGCCAGCAGCCTGGAGCAGCATCCATCTGCCATAAACCTAAACATACAGTTTGGCATTACAGCTAAGACAGCCTTGAGTTAGGGTGCTGCAGCAGGCTTCCTCCCTTTTCTTATTTTAGTTTGGTGAATTTTTTTTTTTTACTGTATTTTATTGCAGCCTTGGAGTGAGACTGTTCATCCAGTTTCATCCAAAGGAAAATTCTTCTTATGAACTTGTTTATTGATTGTTTTCAGAGTGAATTTTCTGCTGGATCAGCCAGATAAACAGACTTGCTGTTGATGGAACAGGTACCAGGCAAGTGGCCATGCATGCAGCTGGGATTAGTGGCAGTGACACAGCACTCATGGTCAGATCAGTTCAGCTGTAATGTAAAACAAATATAGTCCTAGTCAGTTTAACAATGGTGTCTCAGACAACTTTGGTCCATATAAAGTGGTCCCACTTCCATCCTGACTGTCTTGAATGTTAGCCCTCCTGGCTGCTCATTTCCCAGTCCCTCGTTTCCAGTGCCATGAGCACCTTTGCTTTTCTGGTCCTGCAGTGAGCCAGGGCATTAAATGAGCATGTAAATATTTTTATTTATTATAATACCCTCTGCTGATACGAGCAATGTCAGACACGTGATAAATCTCCTTTACTGATTAACCAGGACACTCTTCTCTTTTGCAGTGCATGACGAGAGAATGCACTGAAGTCCATTTGTCCCAGTTCCTAACTGTACAAATAGCCCTCGTCCCGAGTACAGTTTTGTTAAGCATCTGGAAGTATTTTTTTCCTCAGATTCAAAAAATGCCTGCTATAATAAAGGATGATGTTAATCGGGATTTAAAAGAGAAGATTTCTGATTGTGGTTCTTTATCTAATCTCTCAACATTTCTTCATTATAATTTTTCACTGTCTTGAGGATTTTTATGATTATTTCCTGGTTTTTGCCCATGTTATAATTTCTGGTTTTTTTATCTCTTATGTTTCAGTTGCAATCAAGCTCAGAGCTTGGCCAGGACATCCTGAATGACTGCCTTGCAATCCAGACCCTCCAGCCAGCCCTATCACCACATGACACTGCAGATAATTCCATGGGATACTCCACAGGGCCTGTTCATAATATTTACCCAGGTATAGAAAAAGACGTATGAAAAGCTGCTATATAATTGCTCACTTAAGATTAAGGATGATTTTGCAGAGTAGATGTACTCTGAAATCCATATCTATCTCATAAGAAGAATAGAATCTGCAAAGTAATATAAAAATATAGATTTTGAACATATTTTTATATGATTTTTGGAGGGAGGCAGGCCAAATCATATCCATGAAAAGACCTACTGCAATGCAGAGCAATATTTGACTTCTGCTACCAATTTACTGCTCTCATTCTTGTAGACATCAAGAACATGTTAAGCTTCATTTAAAATTACAATATTTTCCCTCTTCCTTATTCATGGATCACATATCAGTTTTCCAATTGATCTACATTAATGAACTTAAATGCTGTGTTATGAGCTATAAATATGCCAATAAACACATTTATACTATAAATGTAATCCTATTTTATTGTTTCAGTTAAATACCTGAGATTTTCTTATTAAAATAACTAACTTTGTCACACCTGCCTGAATGTACAATTGTTGTTCACATTTCAACTAAATTTGAAACAGTTGGTAAGCTATGAGTAATAATACATCTCAAAGCTCAAGACAGCATGGACAGGGTGTTAACATTTTTAATGGAGTATTTTAGTAGTCATGAAGGCATCTGTTTTTAACTTTCAGACAGAATGCATTACAACTTATATCAGTCCAACTTGAAAGTGAGAACCAGATGTAGGAAGTGAATGAATTGGCTGCATTAATGTTATGTGCAGTGATGAAAATTCCATTATATGAAGTGGCCACTTCAATAAGTAGTTTTATTTTATTGAGAGCCTTGTAAAGCTATCAATTCTATTATATGTTTTTGTCAAGGCTGTTGTGAGTTACACACTGGCTGGTGATGATGCAGGTTTATATGACAAAAATTAGGAAATTTAAAGCTGTGACTGTATTACTTGTACATTGTTAACTTTTAAATGCCTTATTCTGAGTAGGAGGTGAGTGTGGCATCTGTTACTTGAAAGTGTAAAGAAATTTCAGATTTTAGAGATGCGATTTTGGTCAGGAAATTTCTGGGAACATGTTGTTGGTTATAGTTGCTTATTTCATGTTGTATGTTGAGAGGGAGTTGGGTAGTGAGGAATGCTGAGATTTAAGAAAATTGTTTAATGGCATTGCCCAGGGTAATGTGCAAAACTGAGAGATAATAAAGACTCAGCTTTTCCTTTCAAGTCCCTAGACAGAATAGAAGGTGAGATGGGACATTGTGTCATATGAGCCGAGACCAGATTTTTGGAAACTGAGGACATTCTCACAGATTTCCACAGCAACCTGTTGAGCACTCATTTCTTTTACCAGTCTAGCTTCCAGACTCTGATTAAATGTCAAACTCCAGCAGCTTGGTCAATCCAAATCTAGGCTGACAGTGGCTTGAACAAAATGCTGCTCGTTACAAGCTGAATTAAGCTGCTGCCTCCAGCCAGCCCTTGGCTGGCAGTTGTCTGCAGTTGTGATGTCCCACAGACAGCTTCTGAGACTGTGGCATTACATTTTGTAGTCTCATTCCTGCCTTGTCTTATGTACTTGGTGTTTACAGCACTACTAACTATGGACATTGTTTGATATAATAATTTATTTTGCTCATTTCTTACTTGGCACTGCTTCCTATTGTGTGGCAATTTTTATAGTATTAATCAACGTATTCTTATCAACATGAATTTCTGTGTAAGTAATAATCTGCTTTCCCTTACTTGTGTTCACAGCTATCTATAACTTGGAAATTTCTTGTAGTTTTATTCACTTGTGTTGTTTCACATCAGTTAACTGAGGGTAGGTATAATGTCAGGTATAGGTGAATACATGTCACTCCATTTTGAAAAACACCCAATCCAGTTGAAATGAGTTGTTTCATTAACTACTCATCAGGGCTGCTACATAATAATATACTCTGTGAATAAATGAGATAATTCCACCAGGCAGGGAATTATTTAATTGAAATGACAACATGAAAATTATTCATGACCCAAGGAGAGGAAAGTAAAATACAGAAAAGCTTAAGTTTCCCCGCTTACAAAAGCTACCCTTCAAAATTCTCTGAAAACAATTTTTTTTGGTATATAACAAAATATAACAAAAAACTTTGAGACTTCTGAAAAATAAGATATGTAAATTTTACTGGATACTGTTTGAGACAGCATATTATCTGAAATGTGTCTGTGCTACTTTTCAAGTGGAAACAGGAACAGATTTCCATTCTTCCAGTGATGTCAAATCAAACTTTTCTGACTTGAAGGGGACTTTGCTTATCGTTGATGCACATTTAAGGCAAAGGTATGAGGTTTCTTTTCCTTTCTGAAGAAGTCTACAGAATAAATGTTTGAAAGCAAACTATTAGAAATATGTAAGAAATGTCAAAAGTAGACATTTGGAAGCAAGTCCCTTTTTACTTACATAGTACAATGCCTGCAGTGACAACTGTACAGTTTCAGTACTCTTGAAGTACAGAATCTACAAACACAGCTACATTTAAATGAAATACAACAATAATATTTTTGATTATGTATCTATTACTTAGAGTTAACTCTACATAAATATTTTTCTTATCTTGTAGTCTTAATAAAAGAAATCTGAACTTACTAAGGTATAATCTTACTAATACAGTGATATAGCGTGACAGATCCTTTGCTTAAAACTAACACAAGATTGTATTTAAAGATCTAAAGCAAGCATATAGACTCTTGTAAGGCTAAATAAAGTGATAGCATCTGGGTTTTTACATAGGCTTCTGGGCTTATTCAGTTCACAGAATGAAGATGTGAGCAATTAATTCATAATAAGAACATATGGATGATAGCTTTTTCTACTGTGTAATCATATGAACTTACTGTTTATAGAGCAATCTAAAATCCGTAAAGCTGAAAGAATCATAAGTAATGCAATACAAAAAAATACTTTTACTGTGCTGTTTGTTTAAAACGTGACCATTTCATATTTAAGCGTAAACCAGAATGTGTAATTCATATATGAATAGTTACTGAATGTCATACTCAGCTCTGCTCAAGAGCAAGCAAATGATATTACTTAAGCTTGGCAAGTGCATGACTTTCTTTGCAAGTTGGAATTTAAAAGCTGCATCTGTAAAGTTACAGAACTTACTTGAATTCTGTTTTTTAAATAATGTCTTATGCTGTATTGTGAAACTTTGACCTAACTACTTTTAGGCCTATGATGTAAGTTGTGCTTTGCTTAAGTAATACTTTTCTTTGTGGTTTTTTTTCCCCCACTGTAATAGTACTAAGCTAGGTGCTCTGTGCACATAATAAGGAAACATCTGATCCCTATGGAGTATGTATCTAAGATAATGTTAGGAAAGTAGGTAGGTACAACAGGCAGGTAAAGGATAGAGGACGTGTACAGGAAAAATAAAAGAATTTTAAAACAATTGTCCCAGTGAGTGAGCTCCCTAAGAGATGTCTGAGAAAAAAGGCAGTCTGTTTGGTGAGGCTGACAGCCTTGGAAAGTAGCTACAGCTCATTACCGTAAGAAAAATCAAAAGGAATTAAAAGGAAGAACAGACACATGAATGGTCCTAGCCATGAAAAACGAAATTGTGTTTGATGCATAGGGAATGGATGCAAAAGAGGCAGTGATGTAGGGTTACCAACAACAAAGAGGATCTCTGCTGTCACCCTTTGGGGTGAATTTAAGTATTGTGTAAGTATCTAGAACTCCTGGTGAATGTGCTGTAGTCCCAGATAGGACCATACACCCATTACAAGGAGTTGAATAGTGTTAATATTATTATCTATCTGAGTTTAAGGAGAATAGCTTATTTCCCCTCAGACTTGTCGTTTTATTCACCAGTTTTACTTCTGAGTTTATAATTTCCATTTTGAGACATCTTAGAGGTTCTCCAAAAATCCATGCAATGTTTGGATTCACATTGTAAAGAAGAGAACATTTACTGATGGATTAATGTGTAAGCAACACAGCCTTTTGCACCATTTATAGTTCCTTTCATCATGATGAGACAAAACTTTAGAAACTGCAATCCACTGAAAGAGAAGAAAATGCCTTAAAAGGCCGGAATGTGATCTAAAGATATAATTACAGTACTGTGAAACTAAGTCATTGTATATTCTTACAGAGTTTAATAAGTTTTTCTCATGGTAAAATGCAAGTTACCCTATTTTTGCAAGGAATAATTTAAGTAGTCTCTGTTTTTATTTTGACAGTCAAGGATCTTCCTTTGTGGTGTACTGATATTCTCTCTGCTTACTCTGTCAGAATGCATATTTGGTTTTTCAGTATTTTCTTCTGTGCTGCATGTAAACATAAAATAAGAAATTTGAAAGTTCATTCCTCTGTTTTTCCCCCTGCATTTGTCTTGATATTCCTGTGAGAGACGGGCATGAAGAAAGTGTCTTTTGGGGGGGTGCATGAGCAAAAGTGGCAAAAACACATTCTCCTGTCTTAGTGGGGAGGTTCTTCCTCAGCTCGATCTTTGTGAGTTACTCTGTTGTCTGAGGTCGTGTCTCATCTCCTGTGGGATCTGCATCCTCTGTACCTCAGTTAAATTACTACTGTCAGATGTCTGTTGTCACTTAAGTTGTGATTAGGACGGTCTGGTCCGTATACAAAGTAGCAAACAGTAGAGGCTAGTGCCAAGGTCAGCCTCCACTCCACCAGCTTTGCATGCAAATGTGGCTCATGACAACTTCTCGTGACCTAAACTTTGGCATTACCTCTGCAGATGTTTTTACTCACAAAGTGGTTTCCTGTGTGTCGTCTTACACCATCTGTCATTTCTACCAGCTGAAATGTGTCTGGGACTGCTCATTAATAAGGCTACAGCATAGGCTCCTGAGCCTTTCCTTAACTCTGCCTTAGCCTGGCGAATAACCAGTGTGTCACAAAGGCAGGCTTGCAAGGACTAATAGAGTCTTTCCAGAAATAGGCTGAGGACTTGGACGATGAGGTGAACTTTTTGCCCTTTTGATCTTATGTAGCAAAATTCAAAATTGTGACCTACAAAATAATTTTCTTGAAGACTGGTGTGTGGTGGGGTTACTCCTAAAGTAGTGTTTCTTCTGCTAGGATTGCAGCATGTATGGAGATATTTTAGCCTAGAAAGATGTTTTACCAGTGACAGCACTCTCTGGGGAACTGGTTTAAATTCTAGGATTTTGTCAAAAAATTTGAATCATTAGCTCCAATATATTCACTAACATAATGTAATTTTTATAGTAGAATTTTATTCTGTAAACTAAGCCTAAACAATACTTTTTTTGCAAGAGACTGGAAGATACGACAGCCAAACAGTGAGAGATCATTTTTATCTTGTAGACAGCATATCTAATTCATTCTCTGGGTTCATAAAATATTCAAGATCATGTATTTGGCTGCCATTCAGCATAAGCTACCTGACACAGATGTCAGTAAAAATAGTTGGGTAACTGGGTTTTCAGATATACAGAGATTTAAATTTTTCTGATTTAAACAACTTCTGAAAACAAGGTTAAAGAATGAGGGATCAACTACCTAGGACATTTGAACAAAGTCCTGTATTGCTTTTTGTTTAGTCATCTAGAAACTTTATTATAAAGTGTACAAGAAAACCTTATAGAAAATTATTAAACTGTTAATGATGGTTTAAAATTTTTGTATGTAATACTGAGGAGTCTGGGGCAATAATAGGGATATTACTCTTCAAGAAATTTAGGATTTTTACAGCGGAGAGGAAAATGTAGAAAGTATTTCACATTTTTGGAAACTGTGCTTTCTGCTTACCAGCTCTAAAAATACATATTTTAGGAAGTATTTGACACCTCTTCTGCAACAGGAATGTATAGAAGACTTGCAGCCTTAGTTAGACAAAAATTCCAAGACTGGGAACACAATTATTTCATGCCTGGGTGTATGAAAGTGTCATTTGGAAGCAGCAAAGAATATTATTTTCATGTGGGTTTTTCTTCTTCCCTTTGAACAGAAAACAGCGCTTGAGAAAAAACAGTTAGTTGCTAAGTATTGTCACTACAGCTTTAGAGGAGCTCTTACGTGTTGGTGTTTGCTCAGTTATCAGTATTATTGCCTGCATGATGAGGGTTATTTCTCTCCTTTTACTTTCAGCAACCCTGATCTCCAGCACACAGACCAGTCAAAGTGCTACTGCAACTGGGGCAGTGTCCTTGTCCCACCCCAGCAGCCACCACTCCCCAGGACATAATGCACAGGGTAGTCCTCTCCATCCTCCCCCCCAGATACCTCTTCTCTCAGCTGCGGTCTCAGAGAGGTAAGACCAGTCCCAGTTTTTCCAATACTGAGCCTGAGGCAGGACTGCCTTCAGAGCTTCCAGGAGGGGTGGAAGCTGAATTATCGGTGTACAGAGTCACTGGTGGCAGCCCCCACCTAACAATTGCTGTGGATGTGGGTTTATCAGGGAAGGAGAGGTAAAAGGAACAATGTTATTCTAGCCTGGGCAGGGAGGCTTTCCATCCATCTCCATTTCGGAGACTTCCTCCAGTCCCCTCTGGATCGCCACAGGTGGCCCAAGCAAGGAAAGTGATACTGACTGGGACACTGAATCTCAGAGGACCCCAACCATACCTTACAGAATGGAGACCTCATGTTTCTCTTTACCTGTGGGAGGAAAGTCATATTTTGTCAATATTCTCTCAGTATAAGTATTCCTTCAGGAATTTGGCTTTTTTTTTTAATTGGTATTTTATTAAGACAAATAGCTAATGAACAAATTTTTATTTCACTAGTCTAAGAGTTTGATTTATAGCCAGGATTTATTTTATTCTAGTTATGTATATTTTATTATATGCTGCTCAGGTATTGATGTTTCCATGATTTTAGATATTGCAGTGGTATAAAAGCAGATTGCTTGGAAGTGTTTTGATTTCATGTTTAGACATCCCCTAAATTATTTTCAGCAATCTTGCCAATTATCTAGGTAGTGTATGGGATTACGGATGTGGAAATCTGTAGTTCATTGAATCACAAGTCTAGCAGATCACAAGATTGAAGAGGCCTAAGCAAATAAGTTTTCAGTGGAAAAGTCAGGAAGATAACACCATCACACATTAATACTGAGTTCTTACTATATGTTTATGGATACTTAAACATTATTTTGTAAATATCCTTATTTTTCAGTTCTCTAAATGATAAATTGCTGTATTTCATTACTGTATTTCAAAGTCTTTAATTTCCTTGAGTGACAGAAATGCCAGTAATTTGAAGAGTACAGTCTCTAATTATAAACCTGAAAAGAACATTCACTAGATTTCAGTTACCAGTAAATGAGCATAATTTTTTTGGATGAAAGCAGTACTCACTCTGCCTTGTGTCAGGAAGGTGGAAGAACGTGATGGCTCAGGGAATTGACAGCAGGTGAAAGTACTTTTCTCTTTCAGACTTCACATGAGTTCAGCCAGTTTGAGAGTGGCTGGAAGTTGTTGAGCTTTTTGTACATCAGTCAGACATAAAACTTGCTGCCTCATGATCACTGGAGTTCAGCTACTAGTTCAGTCCTTCTTCTCCACTCCTGGCCACATGGTCCTGGTCTTATTCCCTTGCCCTGGCTCTTAACCTCTGTGCAGACCCTCTGAGGCTGCCCATGCTTTGTTTCCTGACACAGAGGCTTTGCTTTCCCAGTATAGTTTCCTCTCCAGTGCATGACCTGTCCAACATCTGTACCCAAAAACTGCTAGAGCACAAGGTGACAGGCAGGGACAGATCAGTGTTTTACTATTACAGGTATAAATGTCATTATGAAAGACAGTGATCTTGTCATTAGCCCATTTCCGAGGTTCTACTGGTGTAGAACCGTAGCAGACACATCTGGAGTGTGACTTCATTGATTCAATTCATTGAATGCATTACAGACCTCAAGATAATACAGTACTCTACAGAACAATTAAAAGCTAGCACGATACACTCCTGTCTCATGTGCTAACTGTATACAGTTTCTCTAAAAAGGCTAACTCCCATATGTGAAGTTACTTTGGATTAAGAAAAAAGGTGCCAATGTCTTCATTGAGGTAGTGTGACAATTGGCAATTTAAATTGATAAAAGAAAAAAGTATTACAGCAGTGTTAGTTTGGTTTTAGAATATATAGTACAAATTAAGGGCAGTGCTTAAAAGAAATACAAATTCAGAAGCTGCATCTGGAATCTAATACAGTACACTCTCCTAGGGGCCCTGCGAGTAGGTTGTCATTTACACTGCTTCATGAGTGTAACAACAGCTGTGAAAATGTGAACTGAACAAACCTTCCATACAGAAAGTGCCGGAGATAGTGTCTTTGAAAGGTGTAAATCACTCTGTTTATCCCCATTTCTTTGTTGAGAGGACTGCAGGATTTAGGGGGCAAGTAAGGGATTTGTTCCCCCGCATGCTAGTTGGAGTTGGACTAGATGACCTTTGAAGGTCCCTTCCAACCCAAACTATTCTTCTGTGCTTCCAGCTTCAAACTATTCCACTGTGTGGTTCCTGACACTGTTGCATGCCTGGGGTCATTCCAGAGCTAGGACTGGCTGACCAGCACTTGCCCTGGCAGAAGGCTGTATTTGTTGGACTGAAGCCAACCCAAACTGGCCTGGTGCTTTGATGACCCTGGGGGTCAGTCATGTGCCACTTTTTGGACAGAAGTGGAAGGAGATACACACTTTCCCTACCTCCCTGGGTACTATGGGATAGAGAAATAATTGGAGGGTTTCATTTGTGTCTTTCTCTCCTAGGTGGGAGTGTGGACTTGATTAAGCCTTATTAATGTGAGAAAGTGAATGAAATATGGGACACATCTTACACTGCATTCATTTTGTGTACGAAACTCTGTGTACACAGAATGCAAGTCAAAGAGTTTGGATCCAAGAAGTAACTTCATTTATCAAATTAAGAAGAAGAGAACATGTACTTGACTTCCTTTTCATTCATTTTTGTAATATAAGAAGACATAAGCATACAAGAAAGCTGAAATCTCATTAAAACTCAAATAAAAAAATATGGGTTTATATGGCATAGTTAACATGTGCATCTCAGTGCCCCAAAGCTGATGGTGCTAAATGCTTGAAATTATTATTTTTACATTATTTTTCTATTATTTATTGAATTGTCCAATATATGCATCTTTCTTTTGAGCAAGAAGTAACCTGTTTACTGATGTGAGACCAGAACAAAATTTTTCAGGGACTTGGTGTTCCATATTATTTTTACCAGGGCTAGCAGTGTGTCCCTAAAGTGTGATGCATCCTGGCTTCACAGGAATTTCTAGAGACTGTGTAAGGCTGAAAAGGAGATCTTAGGGCTGAACTGTTCAGTTTAGCAGCACTGTAATGCTATAGTAAGTTCTGCAACTAGCTCCAAGCCAGACTTCCAGAAGCAAAAGCCTCTGAGTAGTTCTAACCAAGGAGCTGAGGCATCCAACCTTCAGATATTAAAAAGTCCTTTGTATGTGGCATACAAGGGGCTGCTTCAAAGAAAGTCTTTGGGTAAGGACCTTAACAATATGGTTTTGAAATAGGTACAGTAGCTTCTTTCCAGGCATGGGACACCTCAGAGGATTGTCTGCTAAGACAAGCAAATTTTTTTTGTTAGTGAGCAAATGGCACATATAAGTGACTATAGAGATATCATTGGGCCAGATCCAGTAAAAAAAATGATGTAGTAAAATCTTTTTTTTTTTCATGTACCCACAATGAGTATTGGTCATTAAAAAATCACTTTTGTATGTGTTGTTTTAACTAATCTCATCAAAAGAGGTAATCTTTGGTTACTTTGTCATCTATCTTGCTTACTACTAAATCTAGTCACTCCTCAGGAGGACACCTTTTCCCAGCTACTATTGGAAAGGAAGAGGCTTCTTAATGGCTCCAGAAATATTCCTGCTCTGATTTTGTACCCATCAAGCACGGGGAAGGGCAACTTTCTGCAAATATGGCTGGTTCCTGAGTGCATCGACTCCTAGGCTTGGCCACAGTTCTTGATAGTAATTTCCAAGTGGTTACAAGTTGGTCCTGATTGTCTCAGGAACAGAATTAAATTTGCAGTTCCCCCAGTAACATACTGAACTGAGACAAATACAAGTTTTTCTTTTGTTAAGCAGAAGGAAAGAAAAGGTAGATAACTATGGACATGCATATGAGTAAGTCTGGGATTCATGAAATGATATATAGATCATTATAGAGACCACTAATGTCTATTAAAATGGAGCCCTGTCTGACTATACAATATAGTTCATTATTATTGGGAGGGTTTTTTTGAATGTTAAATCCAAATGTGAAATCTCTTAAACTGTGCTTTTTCCTTTGAGTTTTGAAAAGGATTTTTTCCCTGTTGGTGGGTGCTGGTTAAAACCATTTTTCAGATATTAATTTTCACAAATTAATTTTGAAAACACAGAGGATTGTATACCATGATTTTTAAAATAATTAATAGTATTAAAGACTGTCTGTGCATTGCTTTTCATCTCTAGCAGCAGCTAACAGTCTTTCTCTGTGAGTGCTATACAAAAGACTAACTACAGTCATTACTCAGGAGACATATAACCAGGTAGTTGCAGCACTTTTTAAGTCTCTGATCTTATTATCACAATATCACTACTGATTTCTCTTTTTTAAAAAGTTATTCTCTAGTATGGTGATGAAACACATGCATGCTTTGTTCCCTTCCTCCTTAGTATGTCTTTAAGTCTACTCTGCATCAGTTATCTGGAACAATTAAATACTTGACACATTAAAGACTCGAATTCAGTAGTGACATCTTTATCTCCTCCATCTATATAGCATATCTGAAGATGTGTTTATGAAGTTAATATCACCTCAGCACCAAGACCATTCAAACGCCATCTAATATGCATAAAAATGTGATTCCCAAAGAAAACTGAGTAGGTAGAAAATCATCCACAGTTCATCTTGATGCTCGGTACGCTCCAAATGCAGATTATGGACTACCAGTAGATAGCTTTCAAATGAAGTTGAAATGAAGCAGATAATGTGTGTGGCAGATGCAGATTCTGAGCTGCAGCATAAAAGATCGCAGGTGACTTGGGTTTAAATGCAGTTATAACCTATACAATGATCCTGTCCAGAGGTGGTTTGTAGTGCCACTACTGCAGTTGCGCCTTCTCTTGTATTCAGGATGTAATAAAAGCTTCTTTACGTTTCTTCAGGAAAATCATACTTTTTTGCTAGCTTAAAGTCATATTGTGTGTTGAGGTTTAGTCTCAGGACAACAAGGACCAGATCCACATTTTAGGATACTGGTAGACTGTGTTAACTGCAAGTTCTAATCCCTTCTAGCAGCAGCTACTGAGCGCACAGGAAAGGATAGATGGATACTCTCTCAGCAGACTTGCAGCTTGCTTTTAGCAATGGAGAGGCTGATCTGTGACAGGAATACTGCATCAGTTTCTACTCACCCTCTTGCAGAAATATCCTGGCTCTTTTTTGTTGGCCTTTCCATCTCTCCTCTCATGGATGAGAAAGTGGCCCAGAGCCATTCCTGAGCCCAGGCTGAGCTTTCATTAACTAATCAGATCCCATTGGTCTAGTGGGTGGTTTTCTGTCCACAAAAATGATCATAGCACCTATCTGTAGTGTACTTTGAGGTATGCAGTTTTAAGGAAATGTAGAAGAAAAGCCCATGAAAAAAGTAAAGTCCGTAAAACTCTTGTTTAAAACCTTCAAAAGTAGTGTGTATCCTTGTAGTGCCAGTAGTGACAGAGCTGTGCAAAACATACCACTGAATCTGTGTGGCAGCTCCACCACCAGGTTTATTTTCAAGAGTTCTTCTGGTCTGTGAGGCTTTCAAGTTTATAGTTTGAATCCCGATCAACATTTTGATCTGGTCAGACTCTGGAAGCAATTTAACACTTGTCTCTATTTACATTATATTGCCTTCAGATTGTCCTTCAGGAAGGACAGCTACTTATAGATAGATAAAATTGATTGATATAAAGCCTTAAAATGAACAGCTGGCAATGCCTAAGAAATTAGGTCCCCCATGAGGCATCTCCTCCCATTAAGACTTAGACACAGAAGGAGTGGATTAAAAGGAGTTTCCCATAATAAGGGTCAATTCAGCATGTTAATTTCACAGTTGTCAAATCTAATGATATGTCATGATATAAAAATATATCATCTCTGCACACTCTTAAATCAAGTCTGTATCTATGCAAATAGCTAAATATGGTAGTGAACTAAATAAAGTAGAAACAATCTTTAGCTCTTATGTATTGGAGATTTTACAGTTTTGTGGTTTTGAACTCATAGGTTTGTTGCTCCAGCTCCTTCTCCTCATCACATCAGCCACCAGAGAATGTCTGTTCCACATCCCATGTTGCAGAGACAAACTCCACAACCTCCCCAGCTTCAACAGCCTGCAGGATTGCCTCTAAAGACATACCAGCCAGCAGAAAGCCCTTTTTTTCAACCAAATACCCTCCACATCCAGGGTAAGAAGGAAGAATCTTCCTCACTGACATTAGTTGTTTGTCACTGTTGCAGGGCTTCGAATTAGGTGCTTCAGAGGCTGGCACTGATATTTTTAAGGCACCTTTGCTTTTGAAAGACTCTGGGAAGTAGCCTTCAGGACTCTGCCTTCAGACTTCCTTAAAATTCTTACCTTAGGTAATTGTTATTCGTCTTAGTAAAGGGTTACAGCTTTCTCTTCAGACTGATTTTCAGAGCTGGCTGAATAATGGAAAAAAATTAAAAAATCATACAAAGTATTCATTAAAAAAAAAGTTGCCATTTATTTAAAAAAATTGTTAGCTGATACGAGTTAGTGACCCTAGTGTATCTATACAGATAGCTCACTAGTAATAGTTATCTTTGAATTACAAAAAATCAGATTTCAATAAACGGAAACAGCTTTTCACATTTGGAAATCAGTCTGTTAGTACAATATGTGACTCATATCTCTCTCTTACTCTCTTTTCCTTTTGTTCCTAGCAGCCGGATGGTACCAGATGATTACTTGGTATTGTGTAGTTCGCCTGGTGAACATGTGAAAATATACTGCAGAGGAACACTATTTTGAAGTATTTCAGGCCAAAGACAGGTGTCATTTTTACATACCGTAGCAGTAATGGCTACTCACTCATGATGTATATTTCTTAATGGCAGTTGTAATGATTTTCTTGAGAAAATACTCTGTTGTGCCAGGCAGAGAGATGACTGAGGAGGGAATGGATATCCATTAGAAACTTCCTACCTTATGGAAATTATAACTGTGGCAGTCATTCATTACGTATCTGCAAGGAAATCTTTGTCCACGTCAGTTCAATGGGAGAAGGACTCTATCCCAAACTTATATGGACCACGGTGTGAATTTGAGATGGGCTCTCCACCTCGACTTTTCGGATATTCAACACCTGTCAGGACAAAGCTCTTTGTATGATAAAGAACAAGAGCTTCTTGCTTTTAGAGGCAATTCTTGCAGCATACAGCTATTTTATCATATTTAAAAATACTTCACTTTCCTAAGGAAATAATGCCATAATGTCAGAAGAAAAACTGTTTGCTCTGTATCTTGACATCATGGATCTTGGCTGTAGTGTAACTGATTCAAAGAAACGCAATTGATATAACCCTGGTCATGTGTGTGTTTTAAACAGTTTAATAAGAGACCAACTTATACAATCCAGAGTTGCAGTCCTGAGAAGAAATGTTCAGCTGCTGGAGCTTTATTAGCCAAACTGTTTGCCTTTTTTTTTATTTTTCCAGTGCTGCATGAAAACACAGAAAACTGATACTACAGGTAGTTCTCTAGCAGATAATTTTGAATGATGGGCTAGATATGATCAGGGTCTAGGGCCTGAATTGCATGTGGTTTCATGTTATCCTACATTGAGCTGTATTGGAGATTATCTTGGGTATGGCACTGTGTGAATAAAGGAAAGAGCTCCTGACACCAAGTTAGGAGATTTTGCTTTCATGTTGGGCTCCAGTTCTAAGACCTCTACCCTTCCACTTGATGCACTGTAGATGCAGACAAAAACATTTAGAATAGTGCTAAATAACTGAGGGGAGAGAACTACATATGCTTTTATTCTTGTTTATAGCTCTATGTCTTATAAGATGGGTAATTGACACTGAATTATGAAAAGAACATGTATCTAGGAAAGTTGCATTACTTTTCTGTGCTCTCTTTCCATAATAAAAATTTTTGGGGGAATTTTCTAGCCAATATAAGTGCTTTGTGCACTTCCTGGTGCTTTCTGCTGTTTAAAGTTTAATGTACTGCTGGGTCAAATCTTTGCTGGACAATATTTTTTACTTAAGCAGGAAATGACCAAATAGAGAGAATGTGACGCAACAATAGTCCAACGCCAAGGTCAGTGTTTTTTCTGCCAGATTTGACCTTTCAGTAGTCAAAGTTACTGGCAGATTGTTCTACACTGATAACAGGATGCATAAAAGGAGAATGAGCACAGAGTAATGTGAAAGGACACTTCAGCATGTGTCTTGAAGGATCTTGCCAGCTAGTTCAGACCACTCACGTATAAATTGAAATGGTTGTTTCTGGTAACTAGTCTGACTCAACAATAAACTTGCATGTTGTGTCATTGCTGGTTGAGAAAAAAAGTTTATTTTGAAAACATATTTAAAGAAGGCAAAACCTGTCAATAGCTTCATGTAGCTAATGTAGCTTCAAAATTAAGTTTTGGATGGCTATTGTTTTTTCTTTAATTTTCTGTTATTTTACTACAGTTGATTCTTAAATATCAAGACTGAATATTTAAGGATTGATGGCTTGTAAATTCCCAACAGTCTGACTCAGTTTTGCTGTAGTTAAACTTTAAAAGAAAAAAAAAAAGGATTGAAACCATCATCTCACAGCTAGGGCAACTCTTGCAAAAGACGATGAAATCTGTGAGTGTTCAGCCTCTCTGGGAGTGAGCACAGAGTCTCACACAAAGAGTCTTCATATTTTGCCTGCTGTGGAAGAGGAACCATGCTTCTTCTTTTTATTTTTCTTTGAGCTTCTCTTCTCTCTCTCCTCTCTCCTTTCTCCTCTCTTCTCTTTTTTCTTTTATATAAAAAATGCATTAAAAAGTGTTTTCTTTTCCCCCCTTTTCCTTCTTTTTCCCCTGGTGTTGATGGGTTTAGGGAATGTGTTATTGCTATTTCATCTTATTGATCTTTCTATGCCAGAAGGAAATTCATCTGGAATGACTTGGTAATATGGATATTGATTAAATAGACTGGCTAGAGGATACAGCCGTACACAACAGCTTTTTCTGATGACAGTAATGTCATAGGAAATTCCTTAAAATGCTTTCAGAGTTAGGGGGTTGTTTTTCTGATAGTGGCTTTTAGGTATGACTTACCTCAACATATTCTTTATCAAGAGAATAGCACACCAGCCTTTAGGCAGTAAGTTGTTTGCTAATAAAAATCTTCAGAGAGTCTATTGTTCCTGGGCCTATTTTTGGACTGTCAAGGCCTACAACTTCTATGTAACACCTTGATGGTGTTACCATCTGTGTTTTTCCTTTATGCGGAGAAAGAGAGTGGTGAGAACAATGAGACACAGCACTGGGAGAGAGGAGCTTGATTCACAGTTTTTCTTAAAAGAAAAGAATACAGATATTCTAGTACTGATTTGTGGTTTTACTTCTGACATTTACTCTTAAGACCATAGTATAGAAAACAGAAATAAATGCATCCCAATGATCTTCTACATATAAAAGCCTTCTTTCTGACTGAAAAAGATCTCCAAAGCTTAGACAGCAGTTCTTTAGGCAGGAGAAAAGACCTTGCTTCCATGAGAAAATCTTTTGACCAACCTACTGCAGAGTATCTGTCTGTGCCTCCTTAGACTGCATATGTGTCCCTCTCCTACAAAGAAGAGTGATTTTTGTTATATAAATACATACTTTGGCATGGACTTCAGTGTGAATTTGCTCAGTGCTTATATGCCTCTCTGAAATATCACTTCAGGAACAAAAACCTTTTAGAAAAAAACCCTAGTGGGGATTTTTCTACCATGTGACACAGTGGTCTTGGTTCTCTTCCCTGGGGACTTATTGCTGCCGATGAGTGCGTTAGGCTCTCACCCTGTACATGCAAAAAGCAGGCCCCATCATCATCTAGCAGCCCTTCAGAGTCTCTGCGTATGTCCCTCCTGTCAGCTGGTTCTCTTGGCATCAGTGACAGACTCTCAAGTGTTACTCAGACTTTTCTTGGGTAATCTTCCTTTATTTTGAATTAAGCATTTTCTTAGATTTTTCAGGCAGATGCCCACTGTGGTCTCTGGAGAGAACCAGTTCAGACAGCAGGATTGCAGAGTACAGGGTGAAATTTCCTGAAAAATTTCAACTTCTAGACAGTCGGTGCCTCTCACAAATCATGCTTGGAATCAGGATATCAGAAGATGAAGCAGATTGTGTTTGAAATTGGTAGCAAATGGAGGAAGCTTTAGGGAGCTTCATATCAACACTACTTTATTTGTGTAAAATTATTGAAGACCTGGTGTTATGGCAGTTGAGGTTTTTATCATTCTCTCAGCCGCAGTTCCAAATACTATTCTTTGGATCTCTGTCCAGGTCTTTTACTGATGGCCTTTTTCTCCTTGTTCTAGGTTTTTATGGGCAGCTTCAGACTTTCTGTCCTCCACATCATGCTGATGCTCAGAAGAATGTACAACATGGTGTTTCTTGCAATATGGTTCCTCCTTTTGAAGACTGCTTAGCTCCTACATCAGCGGGCCAGGCAGAGCTTGGCCTTTTCCATCGAACTTTTTCAGGTCATTCTGGTATCACAGGTAAATGACAGCTGGTGACTTCGTGGATGACTGTGTACAGTTTGTGAACATTGAGCTGCTTGAGCTATGTGAGTGTATGTGCCTGGGATGTCTCATGACAGACTTGACTCTTTGACTCAAAAAGAGGAGGTGGTTTTCAGACCTTTGTGGAGTGGTTGGCATGGGGAGGCAGGCAGTCACCATAGGTGACAGCAACAATTGGCTTGTGTGTAAACTGTACTCTGTTGAGGGCTTCTCAAGGTTCTAACCTGTGGGGGTCAAACACTCTCTAGCTTGTGTATTTGCTTTGAAATGCAGTCCATTGAGCCCTGTGTGATATTTGTGCAGCCACTCCACTTCACTGCATGTGTTGTGGCAGGGACCTGAGATGATTCAAACCACTGATTTTGTTTTGCGTATGTTTGGGTTTTATCAGTCTTGAATTTAATTTTTTCACATTTCCATGACAAGAACTACCTGGGTGTGCACTTTCTGTGTGCACTTAACTTAGTCTCTGCCCAGATGAAAAACACCTCAGGGGCTTGTATGCTGCTCTGGAAAGGAGAAAGTTCCCTCTGTGCAAGGATCAGTACAAGACAGTGAGCCTAATCTTAAGGCCTAAGCACAACTAAGCACCAAGTCTTTTACTGTCCTTCCACACAGGATGAATTCACTTAACATTTGTTGTTCTTTGAAATCCCTTTTACATCCTTGGTCCTTCAGTAGTGCATTGCAAAGCCAATGCACCTGTAATTTCAGAGGCATCTCACAGTATGTTATCCAAAAGATGGCAGTTTTTATGCAAACTGTTACTCTCGTGTTTACTACCATTGCTTGTAGAAGGTAGTAATTTCTGTGCCAGGGTCTGCTTTACAGCAGTTTGTTCTACAATATTTTATTGTCTTTTATCATGAGTTCAGTATGATGAAATTTGTTAAGTTTATTTTTAAAATTATCACAATTTTAACACCCATTATATGGAGAAGTGTTAGTTGTGATGAAATCTGCTGTACATCAGACTCGATTCTGACAGAACTGAGAATTCCTCCCTTGGTAAGCAGTAAGTTATGTAATTAATTTCAAACGTATGTTGGCTTGTTTGTTTTGTTTGTGTATTTGATTTAAAACCATTTCCAGATCTATGTATAAGTATTAGGACATATTCCATGATATAGCTATCCTAGTTAATTAACTGGTTTTTGGGTTTTTTCCCTAGTCTATGACTTTCCAGCAGGGTCCATAGGTATCTTTGGTGATTCAGCTTGCAGCATGCCAGAGGACAGCAGTTTCCTACAAGTAAATGCAGTGGATCGTCATCCTAGCCAGCTTTCTTCCGTGTACACTGAAGGCTAAAGTAACATAAATCTAGTTACAAGAACTTCATTCCATTTCAACTTGCCCTTCTCGTATTTCTCCACAAAATGTTTCTCTCCATGAAACTGCCACGTATGTATGGGGATATGACTGGATATACATACATAATGGAGAGGAAAAAAGCAATCACTGAGCATTCTTCATTTAATCAAGCTCCAACTGAGAAGGGGAATGTTTGGAGAAAGCAAGCTTTGCCAAAACCTTAGCAATTGTTTCTTTTCTTCTCATCTGTGGCACAGCAACTCTATTTTTTTATTATTTCTTCTTTGCAATTTCTCAAAGGGAATTCGGAGACCAAATAAGAAAACTGCTTGTTAGCTGCAATCCTTTCAAGCTGAATGGGTGCACTAACTGAAGAACAAAGCTTTAGAAAATACGTTTTTCAAAAGAGGAAAAGAAGTAAAACTAGAGCATACTACAAACCATTTCAAAGGCATTCAGCTTTTTGCACAACCTGTTTGCATGTGATGCTTCCGAAGTTAAACACACACCAGTATCCAGAAGGGAGAGAAATTAGACATATAAGTTTGCACTCCCCATTGGACGTGGTGATGTGGCTTCTTTTTGGAGTCAAAGATCATTGGTACTGGATTTCTTACAGGCCTCGAGTTATGTGTCTCTTCCTTCCCTCTGTATTTTAAGCCATACAATATGGCTATTGCCGTTTTTCCAATATTCATTCCAACCCAATGCTTTAAGCATGAATAAGAAGGGTTAAACACATGAGAATTTACATAGACTTTGTCTCTATTTAGCACAGATGCCAGATAAGAATAAGTACATTTTAACTTTCTGTTGCTTTTTAATTATATTGTAGAGCTTTATTGCTGTACGTGCTATAGTATTCTGTAGGGAGGTTTAAAATACTGCGTAGGAAAGATTCTTCCTTAAATTCTACAGATTTTTTTTAAAAACAATTTGTATTGATTCAATTAAATTTTTATTGCCCTAATATTTTCTATAACAAATTTTCAGAAAGAACTACTCTTAAGTGTGCTGTGGTCCCTGTGCTTACTTAGAGGTAAAGCTGAACTGGTTTGGTGGTTTTGATTTTTCTACTCAGTGTCAGGCTCTAGTCCTTGAATTTAGTCCAGGATGAAAGCAAATGTGGTTGCCCTTCATGAAAGGTACCAAGATTATGAGTTAAATCCAGTATTTTGCAGTGAAGACATGCCATCACTGTGATCCTGTATACCTTGGAAACAACTCTTACATTATGCAGAACTGAGTTTTTAGGTGATTAATTCCTGTTCATCTATTTTGTAGACTTCTTAACTGTGTAGTGTGCATCTTAACGTTCTCATGACCTGATATAGTAAGGACAGAAATTCAGTTTGTTCTTACAGGCTAGACCACAACTATGCTTCTGAAATTACTCTTCTGGAAAGATGAACATTAAAAAAATGTTTATACAAACTCTTTTTTTTCTGCAAAAATTTTTTGAGTTTTTCAGTGCATTTGGCTCAGATTCATAATTTGCTATTATGTTGAATAGGTGAATTTATGTCCAGATGTTTATAAACACTGGCAATCTTTTGAGGTTTTTATTCATTAAATACATTCTTATGTGCAGGTGTATGTGCTTAAATGTTTAATGGAGAGATTTTCGTCCAATTAATGTGTAGAATATATGGATAAACCGTGCACATAAATGAAGTACAATAAGAAGTAGTGTGACTAAAATACAGATAACTCTGTGCTAAG
Source organism: Pseudopipra pipra (assembly GCF_036250125.1). Classification (NCBI taxonomy): domain Eukaryota; kingdom Metazoa; phylum Chordata; class Aves; order Passeriformes; family Pipridae; genus Pseudopipra; species Pseudopipra pipra. Next base: position 25,089,932 of record NC_087581.1, on the reverse strand, counting down.
TTCTTCCCCCTTTTATTCTGCTTCTCACATCACAGGTGGAGGTGTCCCCCTGCTCCAGCTTGCAGTAATAGGTCCACATGTTATAATATGTGGTTTACATTCAGTTAAATGACATCAGGCATCCCTTACAGCTGTACATACACAGTCCTTTTGCATTAGCATATGATCTGGCCCAGTGCATTGACCACAAGTTTCACTTTTTAATTAAGATTTAAGTTTGTGCTATCTTAAAGCCCATTATGCATTCACTGCGCAAGCATAAGTTGATTCAGCAGGAATAATTAGTCACAATGAACACTTCAATTTCAAATGTATGGGACTGTGTTTTGTTCCACCAAAGTCAGCAAGAGCAGAATCAGGCTCAGTGTGGACGTATGTGTGTACATACATGTGTACATACATGCTTTGTACATACAAATCCTTCAAGGTTCTTTTAACCACGTGGTTGTTCAGAATTTGTCCATTGCTGTGCACAAAACTGAAATATTGTTGCTGTCTTCAGATCTGTAATACCCTGACTTTTAAACCTTTTGAAATATTTTTCTAGTATCTGAATGTACAAGCTGTTCAGTAGAGTGGGGGATTTTACATTTTGAAACTTCCTGACCAAAGGAAAAGCGGGGGTACAGAATTCAAAAAGGGCATTCATAATTTGGGGCTTCATCAGTTACATTTAAAAAAGGAAACTTCTGCAAGTTGTTAATTCATTATTTCGCACATATATAATATATATATATTCACAGCTTTCCATGAGCCTTAATCCTAAAAAGAAGGAGTTAGAGTATAGTTACATCAAGCACACGAGAGTGGGCTACCAGTCTGTAAAAAGGTATGCCTATGTTTACTTCTCTTTCAGAGACAGAGAGGATTCGTCACAATTATTTCATTATTCTCTTTGAAACCAGACTGACTTCAGGGCATCAACTTAATCACTGATTTTATCTCAAGTATTTTAGATATTTAATTAGGGAATTGTGTTTGTCACATGTTACAATGAAAAAGGTGCTTGGGAAAATACATAAAGTAATGCCAGTTACTGAGTTATCTTCAAATACTTGTGCCTTAGTGATTTTTATGTTGTTATTCTACTTGCTGGATTGTTAACTTTCTAAAGGGATTCGTATCTAGAAGATGAAGTTATTTTAGACTATGGACATGAAACAATATTAGCATGAAATTATTTACAATCATTCTTTTATACAATTCACTTGTTTTCAGAGTCAATGATCTATTTATATCTGCATTAGAAATGGATCTACACTGGAGTTTAAAATACAGTTTGAAAGTGCATATGTACATGTGGGAGTGTATGAGTGTATGTGTTTATTTGGATCTCCCTTTCTATGTATATATACACACAAGCATATAAGCATTATGGTTTAATAATACCAGGTGCTGAAGTACTGCAGTGCTAAAACCATCTGTCAATCTGTCACATTGTATTTTGTTTTCAGCTTTCTTTGAAGAGGTGTGAATGAGTATAAAAGTTATATTTTAACTGTTTATTCCCTGTTTTCCTTGTGTAATTTTATAGCAGACTTTTTTAAACAGCACTTTTTTGTTCTTTGTATGGAATTTTGTTGTTAGTTTGTTTTGTTGGTTTGGGTTTTTCTAATATATATTTTCTAGAAGCAGGTAAAGCAAATGAAAATTACCATTTAAAATTAGCTGAGGGGGCTTATATTTAAGAAAAAAAATTCCTTTTATTCTGTACAGAAAGCAGCATCTTGTGTAATATTTTTTACACAAAGCACTTTGGTAAGGAGAGAAAGTGGGATTATGTTTTTCCTAAACCTTACAGAGTAATCTACATATTTATACACACTTACATATACACATATGATCTTAATTTGCCATACTGTATATCTGGCTGATAGTTGCTCTAAAGAAATACCTGTTGCATGTCATGAAAAAAAAAATCAAAAGAATTAGTTACACTTTTTGCTCTACTAGTATGTATAATTTTATGATTTTTTTACAGTTACTTTTCATACAATCATAAGTTATTTTTGTCCTGTTTGATAAAGTTCTGTTTTATGTAAAAAGTAAAGTGAAATGTGTATGTGGATGGTACAAAATAAAACCTGAAAACTGTAACTCCGTTATATTACCTGTAGAATATCTTGTGAGAAATACCTTTAAAGAAGACTGCTCCAGTCATTGTCCTTCACCATAAAACTACTAGTGTTTGCATAGTTCGTATAATTAGAAACAGAAATGGGGAAAAAAAACCCTCAGAGATTTCTTCTAAAAAACTCTTGGGTTAGATTTTTAAGTCTGGATTTAATTATTGTTATAGTGAGGCTAGAGATAGAGACACAGATAAATGAATGCCTCAGTGGGTGTTTACACCCTGGGTGGAGACACAAATAAAAGAAGAAAATTTAATTACAGTTTTGTGTTGTGATCTTTTTTTATTTTTAATTGGTTTCTTTGTTCGTGTGGTTCAACAGTAAAACATATAAAGGCATTTTGCTTTTTTGTCTGATTATTGTTTCTAACATACTCAAACAATTACACTATTTCAGAGTATTTAATGTATGAAAAAGAACATTTTTTTAAACTCTGCATTAGACAAAATACAAACAAAAGATAGAGACAGAAGTTGATGCATGTTTATGTCCATATTGTCCAAAACACATCCTAAGAATCCAACATGCTTAGGAAATAAGAGGTTACCTTCTACCATATGCATAAATTGGACTAGGAATCTAAGGAAAAAGCACAAATTAATAAATTAACTAAGCTCAGAGGAATGCTGTGTTAGCATTGCAAACAGACCTTTGAAAATAATGGTCCTAGCTGATTTTACTATGAAATTAGCATGGCTGGCTCTGGGTCAACCATGAGCAGATAAAAACTGTTAAGGCCACAATCACTGACAGGTGTACATGTGAGCTTTGTAGAGCTTTACTAAAAATAAACTTTGCCCAGTGTGATCTTATTTGCACTGCATCTTAGTTGTTGTAGGAAACTTGCCCCATGGTTTAGTAAATATTGTTAGTGAATCCTGCAAGCAACCATAGAGAACTGAGAGTTGCTGAATTGAAGTGTTTCAGAATTTAGTTTTTCTTTTTTGATGGAGAGAGAGAGCCCTTCAGATGAGAAGTCTGCAAGTTCCCTATGCAATGGAGAGTAACATGGTTCAAAATACTTCAAAGCCATGTGCTTTTTTTGTGTACCTGAGGTATAGCACTTTTTCATGATGTCCAGCAAACTATCCTATAGCAAAACAGTGAAATGTAGTAAAAAAGTTATGTGACAGGTATATTCCCCTGAAGAACATAATTTCTGCATGAAGGTTGTCTGAATTTTTCCTTGATAAAGTGTTTGTGTTTGGGGTTTCCTATTTTAGGGGAAAAAAATTTTTGAAACATAAGAAAGTCTCACAAGATGAAAATTTTTGCATGTATTTAGTTAGAGGAATTCTCCCATGCAGCTGTGCTAAAGCCACAATGTATTCCTGAATTTATACCAGCTCTGTCCTAATGGAAAATATTTCAATAAATCTTGATGTATATCTATGTCCTTCAATAAGAGAAGAAAATAATAAACATAATTATTCCATTCTGAATATTAATCTATTCGTATATCCTAATTATACTAATTACATGACACCTTGTATTTGAAGTTAGGAGTGAGGATGTCTAAATGAAAACACAACTGTCCATTTTCCTCAGCTGTGATTCTCAGGAAAATGCTTCTTCATATTCAGACTTGCTGTTTCTTACCTTGGATCACTTTATAACTCCAAATAACATCACATGTGTTTTGAATTACCTTATTTTTAAACTGTGTCTGTTGTCCACTGTAAATAAGCTGCCTCAAGAAGCAGTTTTAAAAAGTCTCTCCCATAATGGACAGTCTTAAAGTGGACGACTTCTGTATGTCTGTATATACTCACTCGCTGCAATATACAACCACAAGAAACAGAATGATAGAATTAATCTTACAGAATGAAAACTGTTAATTTTTAAAGGTTGCTGTGTATCTTTTCTCTACCTTCCTTGAAACTATAATATTCTCATTTAAAAACTAAGTACGAAAAATCATTCTAGCACATCTTCCCATGCCATTTATAGATTTATAACCAAAGTAAATTTACCCAGCAGTCAGTATCATTAATGATTCACGAATGAGATGGGTTAATTCAGTGAACTGTAACAAAGAATGCCTTTCTATGTGTCTAGTTAAAAGTTCCAACATACCTTTGTTATAATTATAACTAGAAAATGCAAACCTTATGCATGGCTGCAACTAGGTACACAGAATAAAGCATTACAAGTAAATCTAGGTAGACAGAAGAAAATATAACCATTTCCTCAATATAATAGATCTTTCCCTTTTGACCAAAAATGTACTTGAACCTGCCAGTCAGTGGGCACATTCCAAGCTTGGCTGCATGTAAATCAGACAGCTTCAGCTATTCCAGGAATGGACACAGTGAGGTTGATTAAGCTCATGAAAAGTAGGGTGACCTGGCCTCATTTCCTGAAAATTCCAGCTTAAATCTGTTGGAAAAACAAACCCCAAAGTTGCTGCTGCAACTGTGGCTGATATATTTACAACCACAACTAGACTGGCAGCATTGTGATTTCACCTGTTAACCCATCACTTAGCATAGCACACAGTTGTAATTAAGCTGTACCTATCTTGGGCTGGAGGAAGAGGAAGGATACTTTGCTTTAATGGAAGTTAAATTAGTAGTACTGAGTGAGAAAAGTTAAAGCAGTTTAACTGGACCAGCTTATACATCAAAGAAGTGGCAATAGTGTTAGATGGCACCATTATTGCACTAAACCTTTATTCATGATCAATTTGACTTTCGAACCAATGAGGAATCAGAATATTTCTCAAAAAAATTTTTACTCTGGAAGTTTAAAATCTTAGGAGGCCACATTTTTTGCCAACCCTTCTGTAGAAGCCAGAGAATGTTGTAGAGTTCCAATGCCAATTTTCTCTTTTGTGACTTTGTTAGGACAGTCCACAAAAACATTGAATAGGGGAGCAGTTTTGTCATATGTACAGAATAGAAACTGTATTCAAACTTTTAATTTTAGGGAACCTGCTAAAATACAATCTGCACAAAACAGAATTGTGCAGATTTACTCAATCAGAATTACTCAAGCCAAAGCTGAACCAATGTGTATAATAGGTAAGTTTACCCAATTAATGGAAATGTTGCTTAAAAGTTGAATAGGAAAGGAAAGAATGGCACTCAGATCCCCTGTGGTACTCTTACTTGTTGCTGTACTTTTTTTTACTTCTTGCAGTTATGTGTCTCAATTATTCAAGAGCCTGTTTCACTGTAGAGACTGTTGGGTGCAGAATTTTTGCTGGCTGTTGAGCTTTTCATGTTGGTGGGCCTTCTTCATTGAAACTTCTTGCTGTACACAGTGGAGGCAGTTGTATTTAGCTAAAAGGAACTCATGTAACAGTAGCTTCATTACTTTAAACTTTCTTCTTTGATCCCTAACCCCAACATGACAATCAATGAGGCTGCGCTCAGTGGCTCAAAGGACTAAAAGAATTGATCATGCCAATCCCACTGTCCTTCTTTTTACATCACTAAGTGACCTCCAACAGGACATTTATGATACAGGAACAGCTGAAGCCAAACCGTTTGGTCTGATGAGTTTTTCATGCCTTACTGATGGAGTTGTTACTTTCACTGTATGAATTATGGCCTTTTGCAAGACTACTGGTCAAGTCATCAAATACAATGAACAGTGTCAGCAGAACCTTAAGGGAAATGGTAACTAAAAGTGATTTTCATGCTCCTTTGGACCAAGGGATCACCACTCTTGGGTCTGCTGGTCATGCAAACTGGAGCACTCTGATGGCAAAAAGTTTACTGAAGCAACTGGAAACCACCGTGGCCGAGGGCTGACCACAGCCTGTGTATCTCCCAAACATTCTTTCTGCAAAGATCAGTGATTTTGGTGGCTCTTTGCTGCCCGAGAGTCCCACCCCAGGAAGGATCCTCAAGCAGCTGGCCAGCTGCCTTTCACACTGGGCTTGGTTATTGCACAACACCAAAGGTGCTGGATGTAATTCTGTCCACCTGTACTAGAGAAAAACTGAAGCAGAAACCTAGTATTTGGATTTTTTCCCCCAGTGAATGCAACAGATTGCACCAAATTAATTCCCATTGAGTAGTCTAACATGGCTTTAGGATATTCTTTTACAGAATCAATACTAAGAAAGGAGAGGGGAAAAGTACTTTTTCTCTTCTGCTGCTCTCTTTTCTTTACTATCTTTTCTCTTCTGTTGTTCAGAAGATCTTCCTGACAAAGAACACTAAACATTTTACTCATTTTAGGGCTGCTCAAATGTAAATGAGGGTAAACTCACCCCTATTTGCTTGCAGAAAAAGGTAAGTAGGGTAACTGAATGTTGCCCTAAGTTGTATGTCTTGCTTGAGAATCATACTCAAGTCTAAATTTGAATTGAATTTTGGGTTCAAAAGCAAAAAAGAAGTCAGAAATATGTTCAGGAAACAGATCACTGAAGGAAACATGACTTGAAAAGGGAAGAATAAGAACAGTCATAGTACAACATAATACAATATACCTCTAAACTGTATGAGGTATATATGCACAGGGACATGGCAGGGACACAGAGGAGCTGATAAAAGCTTTTTTCTTTCAAAGATCTCAAGACTGTTTCCTAAACAAGATGAGACTGCACCATTAACCTTAATTTGGAGTTGTAGTTGCCAGTAATACTTGTAGGACTATCAGTTACATATTTTCAGTCTAGGTCAAGCCATCGCAAACATCATCAGAAATAGAAACCACTACTTACTGGAAGACTTAGGTTGCTTATAACCTGGAAAACCTCCCAGTGGTGGGGTTTTACCTTCTAACTTTGTCTTACCTTTATGCTTGCTTTGCTTGAGAGCCTTATTCCAATTCCGTGTAAACCCTTGAGCAGGTTCTCAATGGCACTTTACTGTATGTACCTGTTAATAGCAAGTTGCCATCTACTACCATTTTGGCATAGCAGAGTTGTACATCCACTCTTCTCTGACATAGCCAACTGCACAAACTATACCACAAAGGAGAATTTTGCATTCACTAGTTCCTATTCTTTTATTCCTCTTGCATTTTTTTTATACCAGGTATGTAGTCTTGGTATTTCTGTGGCAGTTACTGAATACCCTGAGAGTCATTTGTCAAGGCCACTCTGTATGGAAAGTAGAGAAAATCTCACCCCAAATCAAGAAGTACCTCCATCATCCTCTCTTCCAGTTTTTTGTTGGAGTGGGGGATAGTAGAAAAGTCTATAAAAGAGTGACATAGAAATGTCAACATTAATTCAGGCCATGTTTGCACTGAAGTGAACAAGGAGTGATTCTCCTAAAATCTATAGTGAGAAAATATGTAATGAACATGAATACCAAATCAAGCCTAGTAAGAGCCACACTAAGAGCTCATCTAAATTTCATATACTTGGGTTTTGGTGGAAAGGAGAGAAAAAGTAAAAAAATCTGCTTCTTTTACTTCTCAGAGCTGCTACTTCTAAACTATGTGTGGGTCTCTAAAATGTTGGAATTAATCCTGTAGCCTTACCTCATTCCACAGGCATTTAACAAAGGAAGTATTCTTGAATGCTGAGTTTCAACTAATTATCAGAAGTGGGTGAGAGAAAAAGGGGACAAAGAGCACCTGACATGATGGCACGTTAATAGTTCACCCAGACGTCTGGGATAACATAGGTTTTCTGTACAACATTTCATGAACTCCAGAAATAGGCTTTTACTTCTCAACAAAGGTGATGGAGAACTTGATGAAAAAAGGCAGCTAATAAGTGTGTCACCTGTTTGTACATCGTTTAGCCTGCCTAAGTGTGTAAAGTCTTGTTGATATAGGGTTGTATTTTATATGCAAGAATTGAGAGGTTCTTTGCTTCGCTGAGTCTCCTTCCAGCCTCCGGTAATTAATCCTGGAAATTGTACCTGGGAATTCCAAACATGCATCTTTTGCAGTAACAAAATCTAATGGGGTGCAAAGACACTCCAGAAACAACAAAAGAGTGAAAAAGGATACTACATTTCTCTGAGAGGTCGCATTCTTAATGAATTACCTGCATAGTATAATTGTGATATATGCATGCCATGTCTTGAAAAAAAAATTGAAAAGCAGGATCAAGTTATGCCCCAGACTTGATTCAGAGCAAAGATGACCCCCTTTGTGGGTCTGCATTTTCTAAGTGAGGATACATTGGAAGGACACATTGCCCAGATTACCTTCTGGACTCACTGTCTTTCTATAAGGTTGTCACCATCAAGCAACTCTAGAAGTAACAAAGCCATCTTCTGTGATTTACTTGTGGTACTACAAGGTTAGAAGCCAAGGAAAACTCAGGGATGTCGATGAGCATAACTCCTCTTCAGCAAAAGTAAGTAAATTTTGTTATGGAATAACATGTGGAAACAGTAAGACCTGCTATCTAAAATACAATAGTTGAGTGAAACAACCACGGGGCTTTATCCCATGCTTCTGCCTGCAGCAAGAGGACAGCACTGATAAAAATAACGGTGGGTTCTGCTTAGGCTCTGCATTTGCTGAAGGATCCAGGCCCCATACCTGCCTGTTCCCTTGGGGGTCATGGGCTTCTAGAATACTCTCAAGAATGTCAGGAAGAGTCTCTTCAGGTGTTTTTGAACTCCAGGGTCTCTTTGTTCTATAAAACAACTTTAAAGCATCCATAACAAAGAACAAAAGTCCCCTGTAAGCTGATGATGGCCACTGAGTTACTTTAATACCATTCTGAAAGCAAAAAGTGAAATTAGCAAGAGGCATGTTTCCAGCAGCAGAGCAGCTGCAAGCATCTGTTTGTTCTACTATTCAACATAGATTTTATTAATTTACATAAACCCAAGAAAAATTGTGTGCACATCAACAAAACGGAGGATGGGGCCTCTCTTTGTTTCACAACAGCCCTGATAACACATGCGACAGTAGCACAAGACAAGTAAAAATATACAAATTGTTAAAAAATACAATCTTATGCCAAATAACCTTGCTGAGTCATAGGATTCCAAGAAATTGTGGCACCGCTCCTATGACTGCTGATGTGCCTCATCCAGCTGGTATGTGATCTTTCTAAATATGCTGACCTTCTCAGTCCTCAGTCCTACTGCTTGACAATGGTTTGACTTCATTTCTCTGTGTTTGATAGTTCTGGTTTTGAGCTAAGTTACTCTAATTTTGAAGTGGTGTCACTTTCTTTCCATGGAATTAATTTTATGCTTTCATTGGGAAGGTGTGGAATGCTTGCGTTTAGCAGAAATGTGTTGTGTGCTTTATTGATGTTTGAAAGATTGCACTATAAAAAGATTTGGCAAATTAATATGGTGCCTATTTGTACTGATAGATCAAAAGACCAGTTTTCAATACAAGGGAAAGTACCTTAAAATTTCAGGAGATATCTTAAAATGAGCTCACAGGATTTTTTTCCTTTCTTTGTGAAGCTGATGTACTGGTCATGTACGTACTTGTCTAATGAAGGCAGTTATAATTACACAGCAGTTTCTCTGCAGTCCCTGGAACTAGCTTGACAGAAACCACTGTTAGCAGTGTCAGAATCAAGCATTAAGGCTCAGAAAGTGACTTTGCTGGGAAGTGTGTGCAGATCCACTCGCTTGGAGCCCTGGCTCTAAGGATTCAAAAGAACACTCTACTGTAAAAACATTTAAATGAATTTTGGTCTTTAAGACAGCTGGCAGTAGTTATAGTTTGCTCTGAGAATCTTCTCTATGATGTTCTGGGTAGCAAGATAGGGGATGAAGAAACTTCAAACTATTTGCAAGCAGATGCATAGAAATTTGTCATCAATGTCACAATCTTTACTTTCCAAAAGCAAAGCTGGACAAATAGGGACATGTGGCAGCATAAGGTGACCTAAAAGTGAATGAAGTGAGAAATCTGTTGCTTAGCAGTCTTAAAAGTGGGATGGATAGTGGATAAAATGATCTTATTTCTACAGTGAAACTACAGTGAAATCTGTACTGAAGTGTTCCTAAATTCAGCTGAGAGCACATAGCAAAACTGTTAACAGTTCCTTCTCAGAGACAAAGACCTTTCTTGCTGGTACTTTTTTTTGTTGTTTTGTTGTCATGTTTGTTTGTTTTTAATAGATCCTTAGATAGAAATCCCTTACCTTACATTTCTTCTCAAATGTTATACCAATAGAAAACAGCCTCTGAAATGAGCACGAGAGGAAAGCTTTATGACTCATATCCTTCATGGTTAACTGTTAATCCCATGTTTGTGATCACTTTATGATAGCAATGCCATTATATCTAAGTAATTCTCTTGGAAATACTGAGGGAACCTATTTGCACTGTGCATCTTTCATCTTTGTCTACTATCCATTAACTGTAAACTAAAGTATTTCAAAATGCAGATGTCAAATCTGATGAGTTCTCATTGTGCCAAAATCTCTTTAGAAAGAGCCATAGATGCTGATGAATATGCATCTTGAAGTAGTATTTAACACATTGCTTTTTCTAAGTGTTGTTTAGATTTAGTTCCAGCCATATTCTTGTACAGTTTATACGGCAAGCGGTGCAAACTGGCTGTATGTATTTGTAGGGTGGCTGCAAGTGAAAGAGACTGCAAAGATAAAAATCTCCAGTATGACAAGTGATGGGTAAATTACGTTTTCTTTCTTGGAATTTCTGGCTGGTTTGAGTCACAATCAACTGTAGTAAAACTGGGTCCAGATTTCAGTTTTTCATTAAGCATTCTGACCCCACTCAAAAACTTGCAAGAAATGATGGATTTTTAATTTATCCTATTATCTCAAAACAAAAAAGCCTATTCTTTTTCTTCTTTGTAGTTTGAACAGTTATAACTGTTTATGAGCACATTTTTGCAAGTGTTGACTAAGAACACTTAATATATTCTTCTCAACCATGAAGGATATCATTAAAATTGCAAAAGCCTCACAGAAACTTCTGAGGTACTTTACTACCATTGATCTGTAAGCATAACTCATGCTGACTAATCTCCAAGACTAAATCCTACCCTAAACTTGGTCTAGTTTAACTGCAATGGCCTTTCACTAATAATGGTTTCTTTCTACTCTTATTTCTGACACTATCTACGATATTTTAATGTTTAGTAATTTAAAGCACTTGAATTTAATTATATCATTTCACTATTTTTCTTAACTGATTTTTCCTGATTTGGTTTTTGTGCAAAAGCCAAATCTTAATTCCTTTCCGTATTTACAGTTTCCAATAGAAGAACAAGACTGTTGAAATCACAGAGAATTTGTGCAATAATGGATCTTTGGATCAAAAACTTTTATACTATGTTCTTTCACTCTTCTCTTAAACCTTTTAACACGTGCTCTTTGTGACTTGTCCTTACTATCCCAGACTGCTCAATTTCCTTTTTGGAAGAGAACAATATTTTTATTCAGGAAGAAAAAGAAGGTCATTTATAAAGCAACAAAGTCCCCCCACTTTTGAGGAAACATCACAAAAAACCCCAAAATGAGAAACCAGTAATGCTAAGATTTAAAATCCCTACACAACTTAGTACTGGAATACATCTAAGTATTAAATTAAAATTTTCTTCAGTCTTTGGTATGTAGATTATTTTACCTGATGCCAGAAGGTTACACTACATCAGTGGTTAATCAAGAAGCTGTTTACTAATCCCCATACTGGCATTTTTTGTGGTGGTTGACTTTACACAAAGAACTAAAACATGAGAAAGCAATAAAACTTCATCAATTCATGCAAGACTTATTTACAGTTTGTTGGAAGTGTTTTTCTGGTACAATTTTATGCCTTGGTTTGATCTATGGTTTAGATGCCAAAACACAGTGGTGTAGAACACAGTTTAGTGTGTGAAGCACTTCAGGAGGAATACAAGCTGCCTGAAAGCTGTGTGGCTGGAGGTGTTTCTACCATTTTGTTGAACATGGGAAATGTCTAGTTTTTCCTTTAAGAAAGGAACCACCAGCTCACTTGGTGCAGATTTGCTCTGATATCATCAGAACTCCAACAGGCCCCAACAGCCTTTCAAACATCATGATTCTTGGTAATGTGTTCTTCCAGCTGCTGCAGAGCACCTCAGATAGGGCCCTGGACAACTCCATCAGAGAAGAGTCCAGGGTGGACCTACTTGCTGTCACTGAAACTGTGATTGGCCCTGGGTCAACCCCAGGGTATCAAGTGACCAGTGGCAAGCAGATACCACATCTCAAGGTCTTCCCTGGCCCAATCCCTGCAATGCACAACCCATGGCAGATAGATTTTGTCAGGACCCCCAAGTCAGACCGTATTCAAGATGCATAAGTATTCAGAATTATTAATTGCAATTCTGTTTCCTAGAAATATAGTGTTATTAAAATATAGAATAAAACCTTTGTTGGAATTGAGAAGTGCTCCTGGCTGCAGGACACCCAAAAGGCAGCAGGAAAGATGATGTGCGATCAGAAACAGATGTCAAAGTCAGGACTTTTCTGGTTGGGTGAGCTGAAAGCAGGCAGTAGTGACAGAAAACACAGGTACAATTTCTTCTGGATGGAGAAGCAAAGAATGTGGCTAGCACACGCTGATAAAGGTGACAGGACTTGTTGCAGTTTTTTATGTGAATTACAGATCAGCATACTGTGATGCTCCTTCCTCTTCCATGAAATAAAAATGTATGACCATTTCCAGACAAGTGGGCAGCTTCCTTCCTCTGAACAACTTTTCAAACTTGAATCCTGGCTTTGAATTGGTGACTTCAGCTAAAAAGTATTCCTCTTTTATCTCATTTTTTAAAGGCTCAAGTTTATCATATTTTTCTTCCATTGTATCAATTACATCAATTTTAATTTTTTACTAACTTTTCTCTCCTCTTTGTTTGCTGAATGGAACGTCTCCAGGAGGCACATCATAGATCAGTGCATCATATTCACAGGGTTTTGAAGAGAATACTGAAAGTTTTGCCTATGAAGTTGTAAAATTCTGCTTAGCGAGTTCTTAGTGGGCAAGCTTGTGCTATTTACCACAACAGGGAAATCTGGAAAAGCCTTAAGCAAGAAAGCAACAAACAGATTCTTCAAGTAATTGCAAATGCTCAATGTAAAAAACAAACAAACAAAAAACCCCAACAAAACAAACCAAAACAAAAAAACCCCACCAACCAACAAACACCCTAGCAACCTATGATCCTTTTGTAAAAGAATTTAAACATCCAGAACAAACCAGTGCAATGCTTCCAGTTACAAAGAAGAGAAAAGAGAAAGTTAAAATCTGGGGAAGCTGAAGCTGAAGATCAAGATTGAGATTAGGGAAGCATTGAGAGCTTTTGACAAGAAGAACAGGAAAATCACTCATTTCTCTTAAGTATAGCACCAGGTAAACCTTTTAAAGCAGAGTAATGGAAGTGGCTAAGGTGAAGTGGCTGGCTAGTCTTTTATCCAGAACACTTTAATCCTAGCAGTATCTATAACAGAGAGCACTGAACAGCAAAAATCTCTCACCATAGACATTTGGGTTTGAAGAAAGCATTTGACAGCCTTTGGCACATTTCGGAGCATCATATCCCTGGAACAACTTGAAATGTTATTACATGATGTCAAAACGAATTAACAATGTCAGGGCTTTACATACAGGTGCAGCAAGTACTTTTAAAGGAAGCACAATGACCTTTAGTGTAGTTTTGGGATCAAACTTCCAGTCTCTCACTTCTCACTTTTGACAGTGGATTTGTAATGAAAAACTTGTTGAGACAGAGTTTGGCATAATAATGGCAAATTAGGAAAGACATTTTGACATCCTGATTAATAGTTTTTTAAAATATAGACTCCAACAGCTATTAGGCAAATAACAAAGGACTCTAAAATGCTGCAAACAGCAGAACTGATAATTGTTTATAAAAAAACCCCAAAGCAAACCTAATGAAAGCTCCAGAAGATTCTAATTGAAGTGCTACCAAATAGCAAAGAAATACAGTTGCCATACCTTAACAGTAAACTGTCAGTCAAAGCAAATAGCACAAATTGGAAATATAGCAACTGCAATAACTATCTTAAATTACAACTTAATTAATAAACTACTGATCTTCAATTCTAAATGCATTTCTGCTTGGAAGCTAACTCAAGAAGTAGATAGGTGTCTAAATGCTTTTGAAAGCAATTGCCTCAGAAAATTACTTTTAAAAACATTTTGAAACCTTTTGATTTGTCAGAGTTCAACAGTTTATTTTAAAAGCTATTTGGAAGGGATGTCAAGGATATACGATACATGTGAAAATATGCTGCTGCATGTTAGCCAGTTATTAGCAGTCAGCTGAAGAAATTCCAGTACTGCGTAACATAATGCAACAAGTGCAACATAATGCACTTCAAGTAAAGAACATGCAAAAATAGATGGCAGAATCCATATTTAGAACACTAAAAATCTTCTCATCCTTCCTCTTTCTTTAAAACTCGCCTCTTTCTTTAAAACTTGAGAAGAAACTCTCAAGCCAAAGTTACAGATTTGCACAAGTACTTCAGAGAATGTTATAGTTTTTCTACAAATAACACAGGGAAAAAAAGCTGAAACAATCCAAAACCTAGAGGTTTTTTCTTTAAGAGTCAGCAAAGAATGTGCATGGGAAGTAGTATGATGACTACTCACTCTTTTGTGCTATTGTACTTTCTAGGGCTTTTGCTTGCTTCTGAGAATTAATTTTATCTGTTTTGCCCTCCTACTATTTCAAAAACTTTGGCTTTGGTATATTTATCTTTTCCTCATATAATCCAACCATTTTCAGGGTAATAGTCTACTGAGTTAATTACTTCTAAAAAGTAAACTTACTCTTTTGTTTAATGTGACTTCCACACTTGTCCAAAGAAACCCCCCCAAATCTTTTTCTATGCATTTGCACAGAATTGCAGCAATTAATTTAAAGACTGGTTTTATGCTGTTTACTTCAAATTATGGCAATGTTTTTTTCCTGCAGTTAAAGAAAAGAAAACCAAAATCAAGAAAAATAAACAAAAACCCCAAATAAAAACATACAAAACCCCAAACAGAAACCAAAAACCCAACAAACAAAAAACGAAACCACTACAAAACCAAAAATGAAACCCACACGTATGAAAAGTGAAGTTGAGTAACTTCAAGCCAGTTCTGTAAAGACAATCAAGGACAAAAACAGCCTTAAAATCAATATACTGTTTGCTTTCTAAATGGAGCTTCAACTAAGAAATCTTTATTAAACAGAACAAATAAACAAAAGCATCTAGACAATAGCATTGTTCTTTCTGCAGAGCAGTTTCAGTTGTAATATTGCTCTTCTGGAAGGCATGGCAAGACATGATGTAACACTTACTTAATCAGAAGGAGTCATAGAATCATAGCAAGTATTATTCACTGTTACTCTCATAATTTTCTTTCCACTGTTCTTTCCTTCTCCAGCACAGAACTGTTTTTTACTCTGTGGAGTGCACAGAGAATTACATACTAGTGCACACATTCATGAAAGGACGTAAGCCTTACTCAACTTGTAAGAAGTCATCTCATAGTTCAAAATGTCAACTTAAGTATTATTACACTCCAGATATAATGGAGTCTGCAACATATTCCATTGTTACAATTTCACAGATAACATGATAGTTCACCAGTGTGCTACTTTTGACTCTTTTACAGTTTCACAAATGAAAGACAAGTAAAGACAAACTGCTTGCCTGTCAGGAAGCAAAAAGCCTGACAACAAAATAGCAAACACACACACATACCACCACCACAGCCAAAACCTAGATTACCTGTGTGTTTGTAAATGGGAATATTTTGTAAATGTCTATACATACATAATTATATGTTGCCTTGAGTCTGTCCTAGGACAGAGATCGAATTTGTTTTTCCAAGTTAGTTGTCTCAGAGATGGTTCCAAAGAGCAATTGAAATTCTCCCTTTGCCAAAAGAAATTTCTTTCTATTAGTTGCCATTCATTACTGAACTGAATATAAAAGGAGGTGAGAAGGAAATATTTCATTGAAAATTACTATCAAGAACATGGTGTAGCTAGGCTCAGAGAAAGAGGGGGTTTTTGTCATTCGCTATATTTCTTATTCTTATAAATGTTTTTTCACAGTGTGTATGCAAAAGAATTTAATTTAAGCTTTCTTAGGTCCAACAGAAGGAGTCAGACAGCATAACCCAAGTTTGACAGACATATCTGTTAAACGATGCAATACAGCTTTGGTTTTGCTGGAGACTGACACTTGGTGAGCCTGATGCTGCAGCCTGGCATGCCTGTATATCTGCTCCTTATCTGTAGAAGTTCTTATTGTATAAAATGATGCAGAGTGAGAGCTGAGCTGAGTGCAGATGCACCAATAGCTTGTAGCCTTCTGCTTATCCCCAGCTTTCACAACTGAAAGTTGAAAAACCCCTATATTCTTAATCAGTGACTTTTCAGAGCTGAGCTGAGCAAGGCGTACTTATAAAAAGTTAAACTGGCAGAGTCTTCAGGTATCTGTTTGCTGCCATTATTCCTCAAGAGGCAGAATGGCTTGACAAGTGTATAAGGAGTATTGACACCACTTGAGCTGTTTCCTCAGTGTTGCCAAGTAACTATTCTGAGATCTGTGAGATAAAACCAGGCAAGAGGCTGCTGGCAAAGCATCAAAGAAGGTGATTAAAGGCATTAGAAGTACCTTAATTAGTGTTTTCCTGTTTGGGAGCAAGAGGCTGTATTGCTACCACATATATAGTTGCCATAAACATATATATTTATAAAGCATAATAGGGAAATTCTGCATAGGTAAAGATCAGAGCAGATGGGCAAAACTGGAAATTATTAGCATGTTCTTTTACACATTGAGCGTATTTCATGACAGCCACTCATTTGCTGAACGCTTTCCTGCTTATATCTTCATGACACACTTATTTCGTAAGATTACAAATGAAATTATAATCAGACAACCTCTAATTTTTAATTTAAATTATCTTTCATTGATTTTCCAACCAAGTAAAATCTGTTGCAAAACGTATTGAAACTGGTCTCAAAAAAACAAATGTACCAAGTATTGTGTTGCATTTCACTCACTGCTGTATCCTACTTCAGTTCTCTTACTCTTGGCCTCACCCATTAAATTGATGCTTTTTAAAAGCAAGCACTTAATATTATTAATTAAACAAACCTACAAATCCTTTATTGAAATAGGAATGGTTAATCAGCTGGTTAAATCAATACTGCTGCATTAATCTCAGCCAAAGTATGTAGGTTTTCTGTCTGATTACCTTGAGTCCATTGTGACCATCTTGGTAAATCAGACATAGGAGTATGTCATCATTTTCAGACTTTAAAAAAGTCCATAAGGGAACTTATGGAACATACGGGACACATGGAAACTGTGTTAAAAAGGAATATTTTTGTTGTTTTTTTTCTATATTTTAAGTATGCTTTTGCACATGGCTCTCTTACTTTACTATTTTAATAATTTCTCCTGTCAAGCTCCTTATCATAAAAGCAGTTGAAGATTTTAGTGATACATGTAGACAAAAATATATAACAAGAGCTAGATAAGGACCTAAGAAACCTAAAGTGGTGGCAATAATTGTTATGAATGTGTTACAAATAAGAGCACAAAAGTGCAAAAAAGATGAGTGTAAAAATTGTCTCGCAGGCAGTGGTGTACCTGTGTTAGATGTCTCCTTCCTGAGGAATGTTTCTGGGAGTAAAGGCAACACTATGGTTTACTTTTCTAACTTAGCTATTTTTAAATTTTTCTGTCAGTCAGGTCTCACTTGAACATTTTTGAATGCCATTGGCCAGTTTTAAACAAATGTGACATAGGTACCAGTAATTATAACTCTTGCAGATGCACTTAAAATAGGGCAAAGAAGAGAAAATGAATCAGTACTCTAGTGATTCACTGACAGGATGAACCCAATTTGTCTTTAGAAACTGAAAATCTATAGAGAAAAATTCTCCTTATAGGACGAATTTTAATATGAGTGCATCTGTTTTGAGATACGAAATAATGCAAGCATGAAACAGAAACCATAGGAAATAATGATTTACTGTTTGTGGATGCTTTAAGTGTGGGGAAATTTTGAAGGTAGCTGATGTCTCAGGAGAAAGGTATGCCTTACAGAGAATTTAGAGGTCCTGTGGAAAGAGAATAATCCATGTAACACAGGTTTGGTATTTAGTCTAATGGAAGTGAGGAGATACAATAGGAAACAATGACAAAATTTGGAGCAGCTAGTAAGTTACCTCCAACTTTTAGCCATGACAGAGTAATGCCAGGACATTTTTTTATTGTCTGAACAGTGATCTGTCAGGATCATTTATCTTCCTGACAAGCTAATATCATCCTTTAATTATACTACCTGATATCTCAGCCTTTTAGAAATAATTTTCTGTACCACAGACTCCTGGGGTAGGGAGCTGCCATCATTCACTAGCAGAAATAGGGCCAGAAAAGCACTCAGACTGAATCTTCTGGTTTTGCTGCTGCCACACAACACTTAGCTCTCACTGACTCTCTTGCCTAGCTTGGATTAGGAAGTAGATCCCAAAGTGCTTGGCAACGCGAGTTAAACTCTTTTCAGTTTATGTATGAGTCTTTGAAGTTGATGGAGAGCATATCTGATAATTCAGAATCAACGAGTTTTGTCCAGGAGAATATGTACTTCATACAGTGCTTTAGTGACCCAAGCCTACCAATAACATGAATCACACTGACATTACACTGCATCTTTTATCCCCAGCAGTATGGATTTCACCTGATGCTGAAAAAGTAGTTACTAGAAGTGTCTCATTTAGGAAAATGCAGATCTGCTTTCTTCATTGCTACTGTCTTTGTGAGAGGTTATAATGCAGACAGATCTGAAAAGTGATTTTTTCTTCTGTAAAAACAGTTCAGAACCTAGATCAAGACCAGATTTGTACCTAATGCAAGTTTTGCTACTTTATCCCATATTTTTTTTTTACAAATATCTGCAAGGGACAAATAGCTGTTATGGCTCTTGCATTTGTTAATAGTTTCATTTAAACTATTCGCTAACCGAGAAATAATAGTGATAAAAATTTTCTCTTGGACCAAGTTGTCTGCCAAAGCAACCACCATGGTCTTAAATAGTTGGAATAAGTCTTCAGAATGCCTTCTGTAGTTATCATAGACTGAGCAACAGGGCTGTAAGAGGGTACATGAACTTTTCCAAATGTCAAATCCTGAAGGAAGCTGTGAAATGGCATCTTTCAGTTCACCTCAGCAGACAAAGAAAATCCAGACCTTTGATGACCCCTGGTGAATAAACTAAGCACTGCATTTAAATTATAAGTCAAGACATACTTGGAAGAACAGTTCAATTAATACTATCATGAAAAAACAAAGAAAAGCAGTAAGAAAAGGACACGTCCTTTCATGATATGCCAAAGAAAACAGTTCTTCTGCAGCTGGACTAGCACCAAACCTGAGATATATACAAGATATTACGCTATCTTAAACAGGTTTAAGCTAATGAACTTCCTGCATCCCTGTTAAAAAAAAAAATAAATTAAAGAGTCAAGCTATCAGATGAAAATTATTTTACTGTACAAATACCCTATTTCTATTATGACTCAGAGAAGAGGAATCTTTAAATAGTACAGCAATCACAAGGAGCTTTGTGAATCCAGACACTTCCTGCACTGTGAGATATTGGTTAGGGCACTGAGGACATTCCTGCTGTCCCTGTCCACCCCAGCTCTTTCTCTGTTAAGCCTGTGTTACATTCTTCCTTTTGGAGTCATATATTAATGATGACAAGTCCTTCGTCAAACAGACTCAATGACTGTGCATTCCTTGCACAATAGCTAAAGGAGATGTAGAGTTATAGAATTATTTGTCTCTTTTTACTTAAATATACCAATTTCTACAATGACTAAATATGGAATATAAACTCCTCTTTAAAAGGAGAGCATGATGTAGGCTGTAACCTTGCAAACTGTTCTGCATAGGCTGTAGTAAAGAAAGGTGTACCCATTTGGAATTTTTTAAACTATGACTGAAATGATACTTTTTGGTTTGGTTTATTTTAAAGAAAGAAGCTGAAATCTGAGAATTAATTGTATGTAACTGTTATTTCATCAAGGAAATGCATATAAAGTTGAAAGTGTCTAACCTAAGTAAAAAGTATGTCTATCTTACAGCTAAAATAAATAACTTATTATAGGTAAGCAATATATTTCATTTCCAGTGAGTCCCAAGCTCAAGTATTTTATGTACAATACAGTCCAGACGTAGACATTTCTCAACCATTCATGTTTTTTTTTGCAATGAAATCTAGCACATATGTAGAAGACACAAGATAACTGCAAACTTAAAGCTGAAGTGAAGGACTATTTTTGCAAGAGAATAAAAAGGGAAGCACTCAATCACCAGAGTTTAGACATAACATTTTCATTTACCAGTTGTATATTTTATCAATAATATTCATACTGTTAAAGGGACTGAACAATTTCATAATGTGTCAATGGCATCTTTGCAGGCAATTCTGAGTGTCACACATGGTTTAAATTCCCTGTCTCTCTTCTCTGTTGTATTAGATTCCAGTCTAACAAAGCCAGACAAATTTATTTCTCACCAGAAATTTCAGAAATATTAGAGAAAACTAAGTCTTTATTGGAAAATCATGGAATTAATCAATTTGTTTAGGAAAGCAGGACCTGGGAAAGGTGAAGGATCACTTGCAGGTCCAGCAGATGCTGCAAAAAGCATGGAAGGTGTTGTTATCTCCCACCCAGCAGCTCTTTTCAGGAGAAGGAATGCAGGCAGAACTGGGAAAGAGAGCATCCCTGAAAGGGATGTGCAAAAGCATATTCCCTTCTAACTGCTGAACCGTAGAAAGGAGTGTCAAAGCATGAGTTTCCCACATTTCTTGAGGAAGCTAGGCTTGCCTTGCACCTTTCTTCTAAATGTTCACCAGTTAAAGGAGGGCAGCTCCCAGGAACAAAAGAATCTCATATTTCTGCCCAAACTTATTAAAACACAGCATTTTTGTCTCTATCCTAGACAAAAATGGATTCAGATTCAGAAAACATTGACACCAAAAATTAACAGTAAAGCCAGCCACAAACACAAAATCAACTTTTCTCCATCAGTCTAATCTGCCAACTTTGATTAACCTTCAGCTGTGTCCTTCAGCTGTGAGGGACAATTCAAAGATAACCTCTGATGCTATATACATGTCTTGGGCTGTCACTTGACATTTTAGGTTATAGTTTCATGTGATCCAACCCTATGTGTAAAAGCGTTGCAAGGAAACTCTACCAATGTTCTCCCAAACAAATCAATAACATAATAAGGGTGGGTGAGGAAACCTCTTGTGGTATTTAATGGTTGTTTTTTTCATTCTGAATCAGTACATTACACAACTGAAAGCACTGACCTAATAGCTAGCAGTGGTGCTGACATAATGAAAGGGGAAAATAAGGGCCTCAGGAAAGTACCTCTTCAATCTAAACACTAGAACTGTATTATCATCTGGTAGGTGGTTTAGGATAGAGATGCACACTGAGAATATGTTGTCTGCATAATTAATTTACATGGATAGGTATTGAGTCACCTGAGGATGACAACAAAATCCGTGAAGATACAGATCTTTGAGGGTTTTCTCTACGAATAGGAAAAACGTAAAATACTTACAGATACATACATAGGAAAAAACCAGAGGAATCCAACCAGACATCATTACTGTCCTCACAAAATATTTATCCACATTTAAGTTAGATAAGCACTGCAGCCCAATGCCATGAAGTAAGGCCCTGAAGACTGGGCAATCTTTAACAATAAGCACATATTTTTTATATTTGTATCTGTCCACATATACATTTTTTTCATGCACCAAATACACTGTGATTTGACTTTTATACACACTGTTCTTTATTTATAAACACTAAATACTGTTTTCAACTTCTCTAAGAAACAATTTCATGCTTCTAGCAACAGGAATTAATATAATCTGATTGCTCAATAAGGCAGCAATTACCATTAATAGATGCTAGGCCTCTCTTACAGCTATAGTTTTTCTGTTGCAACTTGACAGTAGGTTTATTGAATTAAATGTGTCTAAGATACAAACTATTTGTATCACTTCATATGACTTGTATAGATCAGTTTCATTTTTTTTTCTGTAGCCCACTGTGAAAAAAACAATAGTGTTGTCTCAATTTCTTTTATAGTGTGCTCTTCTTGGTGAAAAAAAGTAAAATGTAATATTTCAATCATATAAAAGACTCCTTTCTCTGAAACTTCTGGAGAATCAAAGGTGGAAAAAACATTATTTTTGCAAATGTAAATCTAATTATCTTACCAATTGCCACAATTCAGGGCAGTGTGATTTGGGCTGATACTTATAAGGATGTATAGGTGTAAGAAGTTTCATTGCCTGATCTCACAAACTGAAAGGAACACTTTCAGACTAAACCCCATGTTTTTAAAAATCTTTTGTAAAAAATTCTATTAAAAAAATACCTTTTATTTGGATCACTTTTGATGGCTCTTTTTCTTTTTTGTTCAATTTGAAAAATAAAAGCAGACCAGGCAGATTCATTTTTGTGTGCATTTATTTTAACATGCTGTCTCACATGCAGTAATACAATATTGTGGCATTTGAGCTGAAATCCCCAGCAGAAATATGTTTACTTTCAATGCATTCTACTATTACAAACTGTTTTTCAAACATCTTAAAACAGTAAGTACAATTTATGATTAATCCCCTCGCATCATTGAATATCCTTTAAACTGACAAAGTGAGAAAGATTCCTTGTCACTACTGTGATATACTTCATTCTGATTTATGACTCTTTTCTCCCTCATTATTGACTGCACTTTCCCCTCTTGATTGAAACTTGTACAGACTACTTTAAAAAGATAAGAAATTACTATTGCAAAACTGCAAGAATTAGTGGTGTGTTTCAGTTGCTGCTTGTAGTACTCAAAAGTACTTCATGTGTTTTCCGTTTCTATCCCTCTTTTTAAAGCCAGCTCTCTTTCATGCCCTTCTTAAAGTATTTGGAATTTTTTTACATACTGCCTAAATGACAAGTTTTTGACCAGACAACCAGTGCAACTTAATGAATTTTGAGATACTGTGATAAGGTGATTGCCTTATTGTCAACTGCAACATTCTGCTTGCAGCTCCAGGACAAAATGAAAAGTCAACTGCAAGTCATTCCAAGCTGATCAGTGCATTTGCATGTGCAGAGCAATACAGTCTCCTATTATGAGGTCATTGCTCATGCAGAAGGCACCTGAATACTCACATGCATTCTTAGAATACAGATCATAGTAGGTCTTGTAGTTCTCTAGGACATTGTTATTATATCCTTCAGTGAGAGATCATCACATATGTGTTGTTATGTAATGCATGCCAAATATTAAGTCAGTGACTTCTATACATTATCTCAATGCTTTTCAGAAATGAACATTGAAATCTGAAGAGATTTTTTTCTGAAGCAGAAACATTCTAGAGACGCAGAACACTATTCCAGATAGATATTTATTTTGTAGGTTATAAAGGCCTTGAGCAACCTGGTGTAGTGGGAGCTGTGCCTGCCCAGGGCAAGGGGTGGTTGGGACTAGATGATCTTTAAGGTCCCTTCCAACCCTTAACATTCTATGATTCTATGATTCTATTATTTAGAAAAAGATCTGAGTTCAACCTTAAGCCAGTATGTATAACAATGCTTTAAAAAGGTCAGTTGCTGTCAGTCAGGGGTCTTTTTTCGTAAATTTTAAACCTAAAAATATATGGTAGATTGTTAGATTAGTTTGAGAATCCACTACAGGATGTAGACTGCAGAATTACTCTGATGCCATAGGTATAATCTGTCAGTGATGTACATTGCATTTATCAATATTAATTTGTATAAATTGCAGCTGCAAAAGTATCAAGCAAAAGAATCATAAAAGAATGGAAGGATCTAAAGACTGAAGGTACATCTGATGGGTGGGGCTAAACATCTTATTTGAACCTGCCGTTAAAAATCTTTATCAGTGAAAAAGTATCATGTCTTAGCTTTTAGGTAAAAACCCAACCCAACTCAATCCAACAAAAAAAACTAAAACAAGCAAACAAACAAAACCCCCACAAGCCAACCAACCAACCACAACAACAACAAAAGAAAAGAACCCACAATCCGCCAACCCCCAAGTTCCAGATTGCAGACTTTGATGAAAAATGTAAATGTCTCTGAGGAAAAAAAACCAAACCCTTCCCTTTTTTTATTATTAATTGTCAACAAGCTACAGTTGTGCTGTGTGCTACCTGCAGTTCTATCATCCTTACCATCAAATATTTATTGCAAAAGATGTGCTTTAATTTTAAATGACCTAATACAAATTTGCTGTCTCAGTGTAAAGTCCTGCAGGACACAGGACACAGGCTGCTTTTATCACCATTTAGGTAGTAGGTTAAAAATGCCTTGTCTCAAATAGGATTTACATTTAGATGGTCAAATTCTAGTGCTGCTTCTTAACAAAAAATGCACAATTGTCTTAGTGAAGACAGTCTCACTCATCAAAGATTGCGCTACCAGTATATCTATATATTTATCGATGTATCTATCTATAGATATCTATATACTTGTCTATATTTATCTATATTAAATATATTAGTTGATAACTTACTGTTATGAGGGTTGACTGAATGTAGTCTGAAAGTGGAAATATTTTTGTCATCTTTCTTAACAGCTTTCCTACGCATGGCCCTTCCTATGTGCATCTTTCAGTCCCAGCTAGAGCAGGGTGATCCTCGCTGCAGAATACCTTCTCAGTTGTCTGTCTGGAGTGCTAGCTCTTACATACAGAACCCAGGGCAAAACTGGGTTTTGTTTACTGAAAAGCTAGTTACTACTGGATTTAAAACAAATGTCATCCAAACTGCAGGTTATATTTATATTGTTGCCTTAAGAGATCATGGAGAAAAAAACTCCAGGCCAATTTAGTATATAAGATAAAGAGAGCAGCTCCTTTAGTTAGTCCTGAGGCCAGAGGAATACACATGACACACGCTCCCCAGACTGTGGTTTTATGATAAGGTCCATCAAATCCCAGATTTGTGCACCCTTGGTTCTGCTCAATTCAGCCCCCCAACACACCCCTTTGGGTTTGAGGTCTTTGGGACCCCTTCTTCCTCATCTTCATCTTCTTTGCGGCACATACAGTCCTTGGAGCTTCTCCAGAGTTCTGGGCTTGAAGGTCACTGTGTCTGTGTGATATCTTCTGATCCAGGCTTTTCTACAATTCTACCTTGAAAAGAAGACTAAACACGCTAACAGAATTTAGAGGGATTGATATGGAATGGGATAATAGGGTTGGATATGTGTAAACATTATGCTACAGGGTAAGGGATATAAAACAGCTACATTAAAATCTACATTCACTACACAACTACTTCTAAAAACTACAGAAGTTAAAAAATCCAAAAAGCTCTGAAGCATCAATATTATATTTAGGTTATATTTATGTTATATTTAGAACAGGCAGCTGGTACAACATACATGTTGTGACTGACTAAGATCCCGTCCCTGCCTCATTTTTCTAAAAGACTGCAGAGCTCAGTAAGTTTCTGTCAATCCCATAACAAAAGAGCCAAAGGCATCTTGGCTGTAATTAACTGTTCTCCTGTTTCAGGTCAGCAGAAGAAGAAGCAGTCCAAGAAAGATACTTGTGCAGGAGGTCCAGTGTCCAATTTAGAGATGTCTGTACCTTCTGAAAGCCAAAGGAAAGGTGGCAAAAGCCTCTCAAAGTCAGGAGTAGTGTAAAAGAGAGCAGTGAGATACCAGTACAATTGCTTTGTTTCACTCTGCAGAGAATACAACTAGATCCCAATCCCCCACCACCATTTTGCCCTTGAGAAGAATGAAAATATAATTCTCCATTCTTTTTCTTCTTTCCTCTGGTCTCCCTTAAAGGAAAAAATAGTATTTCCCCACCTTATTGTACCTTTTAATCTAGACATTCTTACTATTGCCTAATTACTAGCATTTTCCAAAACAACTATTTTCTTTTAATAATTTAATTTAAATGGCTGCAGAAATATGCCAAAAAGGAACCTCATACAGTTCAGAAAAAGAAAATGCTGAATGCTGCATCTGGGGAGGAATAACCCCATGCACCAACACGTGGGTCAGCTGGGCAGGCAGCGGCCTGGCAGAGAAGGCCCCGGGGCGGCTGCGAGACACCGGGTGGGACATGGGCCAGCTCTGTGTCCCTGCCCTCGGCTTCACCAGGCCTCACCTGGAGTGCTGTGCCTGCTCTGGGCTCTCCAGTCCAAGAGAGACGAGGAGCTACTGGAGAGAGCCCAGGGAAGGGCCACAAACACGGTGAAGGAACTGGAATCTCTCTCCTATGAGGAAAAGCTGCGAGAGCTGAGATAGTTCAGCCTGGAGAAGGTGCAGGGGCACCAGACTCTCACCACAGGGCCTGACAAGCCTAAGGTTAAACTGGGGGGTTTAAGGCCACCAAAAGTGGCTGACATGCCATGAAACAGGGGCTTTCCCCCTCTGGGGTGTTCGCTGTCCTCACTAGGCAACAGCCGGGGTGCCACAGGCTCCTGCAGTCGGCACATTTGGCCCTGGCCTCCTGCAAGTGCCACAGGCAGTGTGTGACCTCCAGCAGGACCGTGGCCCTGCGCTGGCAGCGCTGCCGCTGTGCAGAGACGTGGCCTGTGCGGGGGCTGCGGGTCCTGCACGGGGCTGTCCCAGCACCTCAGCTTGAGGAGGGCACCACTGAGGGCTCCCAGACAGCTCCTCCTTCCCTGACCGCCTCCTGCAGGTACCCTGTGCCAGCCTGAGTCCAGCTGGCTGTCCCGGGGGCAGTGCCAAGTGGGAGGTTTGTCCTGGAAGGGGGGCAGCGTGCCTGGGGCAGCGGAGGGGGCAGGCACACGTGGAAGGCAGCTGTGGGGCTGGCGGTCACTTTTGGGCCTGCAAGGAGACCCTGTGGGAGGCCTTTGTCTCCCCTCTCTCCCCATTCTCTGGGGCCTTCTCTGCTGTTCCGTTCCTGGCGCCAGAGAAGCTCAGGCACTGTGCACGTGTCTTGGCAGAGCATGGCACCCGGAGCCGAAGAGGCTCTGCAGGAGAGCGGCTCGGCCACGACGGCCGGTACGAGCCAGAGGCAGTGGGAGGCAGTGGCAGAAGGCCTGTGCCCCATCTGCCTGGACAACATGGACGACACAGCCCACATCATCCCCTGCCTGCACACCTTCTGCTTCGGCTGCATCCAGCAGTGGGCTGCCGTGCACGCCGTGTGCCCGCTCTGCCGGCAGCACTTCAGCCGCATCCTGCACATGGTGAGAGCGGACGACGACTACCAGGAGTGCGTGGTTGCCTCGTCCTCCCGCCAGCAGAGTCCCGCAGCCAGACAGAGGGTGCGCAGCAGATCCCCACAGTGGCGCTACCACCTGCGCCCACGGCCCAACAACAATCCCACTGCTGGGAGAAGGGGGCCGGCAGAGAGGGACTAAGGGAGGGCTCCAAGGAACTCCGACACCTCTGCCCCACAGACTGCAGGGGGATGCTAAGCCAGCCCTGCCGATGGACCTGTCATCCACTTGGACTTGCTGAGAGCGCAGCTTATGGCCTTCATGCAACGTGAATGAACATCCAGAATCTTTCCAGAGCGTGCATCTTTCAAAACCACTTGGTACACTGCACATGAATCCACTAATTGCTATTCTTATTATTAGTCATAGTAGCATTGTTATTGTTATTGTTAAAATTATTAAAGTGTTCTTCTCTTAACCCACAAGGTTTATCCTTTTCTCTCCAATTCTCCTCCCTAAGGGGGTGGGGGTGGCAAGCAGCTATATGGAACTTAGTTGCTGGCTGAGGTTCTCCAATTTGTTGTGCTGGTGTTGGAAGATTATAGACTTTGTGGACACTGAACATAGATCAGAAGCTTTCTGGAGCATATTTCTCTCAAAACTAAAGAAAACCACTGCAGGCAGTGCTTTTTAGCAGTGTTTCAACAGCATAGGTAAACAAAAGGGGAAAATGTCTGGAGTGTACCGTGAACTACTTTAACATAAATGCTGCAACAGAGCCCCTTTGGCCCACACTCTCCCAGCCTTGCCCCTCCAAGCATCAGAGCATGGTTGTCCAAGCCCTGTGGCCATGAGCCAGGCCACCTGACCTGAAGCAAAGCCAGGTCCATGGACACAGGCCATGCTGACAACCCTCTCCCTGCTGGTACCTCTACACCCAAATGGCTCCAGTCATCCACCTGTCACAGCCCTCTGAGCCTTCCTCTGCCACTTCTCTACAGCAGCACCCTGGCCCAAATCCCATGGCCATGGCAGGAATGCAAGATAAGCTATCCTGGTGTTCTGGGGACAGGCTTCACAGAAGACACTGCCAGGGAATGATCTGCACACCTTGGCTTGGTCTCTGTCAGACAGCAAAGCTCTAAACTCTGAGCATCCTGGGCCTTCGGGAGCCAGTCAAGGAGCAGACTGCAATGCAAACAAAGCATATTTTTGCCATGCCTCTGTCCCATCCCCCCCATTCTTGCTGAGCCCTTCCCAGTCCCTTGCTTTTAATCCTTTCCCCAGACACACCAGCACCATCATTGAACCTTTGCACAAGCTCTGCAACAACCCCCTCTCATAGAGTCTGAGCAGCTCCATAGATTCTTGCCCAACATCCCTCAAGGGTCCCCCCAGTCCTGCTGGCAGAGGCTCTCCGCAGCCAGAGAGGTCCCTGTGTCGTGTTCCTGTGGGATCCATCTCAGATCTGCAGGAAAGGGCCTGGAGGTCCTGGGGACACCAACATGCAAACAGCACTGTCAGTGTGCCCTGGTAGCCAAAAAGCCAACAGCTTCCTGGGGTGCTCTGAAAGGGGAATGCCGCCAAGCAGGCCAGGGAGGGATCCCTCCCTGTCCCCAGCCTAGTAAAATGCACAAAATTCCATTTAAAAATGAGACAAAACTTTTTACTTTGATGATGGTCTTAGACTGGGAAATTGTTGAATAAGATGTCTATACATCTAATCACCATCTCTAGCCTTCAGTATTCTGAAGAAAATAGAAGCAGAAGGTAACCTTCTTCCCCCTACTACCTCACTAGGTATGAGGTTGTGCAGAGTTAACCTGTCGAAATAAGGCAAGAACCAACTACTGGGCCCCTTACATTTCTAACAATAGCTGTGATAAAGTTATCACTGATTACAGATTACCTACTTTAAAATATGGGTGAAAAATGCACTAAAACCAAGAATGAACCAAATTACAGCTCTTCGATAGTGTTGGCTCAAAGTCAATATTGTTAAACCAATGTATCTCATCCTCTGTGGGACTCAGCCCTAGTTCATGTCTTTAGTCCTCAGAAAAATCTAGAAATTCACCCCTACAAAACTGTCTTCAAAAGTCACTTTAATGCTGCTATGTCTTGGCAGAAAACCCATGTATACAACTTAATACAGGAAAGTAACAGAATTATCATTTTGTGCTTGTGACAAGTTGAACAATATTTTTGCCTTAAATTCAGGAACTCTAATGCAATAACAAAATTAGGTACTATTTTCAAGTTTAAAATAGCCAGTGATCTCTGTGTGAAGACTCAAAATAATTTCCTTCAAGTGAATTTTATGAAGCTTCAGAAGCAAAAAAAAAAAAAAAAAAAAATCAAAAATACCCAGAATTGTTTTTAAGATGTATGTTTTTTAAAAATGGCAACCCCTCCATATAGTTAAAAGATCAGAAAAAAGCATGAAAGATTAAGTGGCAGATGAGATAATAGACAAGATAATTACAGAGCATTAAAGCCTCAGATTTATTTTTAAGACATTCAAGCTCTATTTAGAAAAGCCCTTTGTTAACTTTTGTGAATTTAAAAAGAATGATTGTAACATATTCAACAATAAGGGGACTAATGGTGTTAAAGCTTCATCATTTCCTATTCTAAACCAGTCCATACAATAACTGGCCACAGAGTGCTTCTGCAGCACAAATAGAAGATAACAAGGCTAGAGTAGTTACAGTGCAGCAAAACCCCAAGATGCCACAAAAAGAGATTTGTCATGCTCTGTGCTCTCAGAGTGGGAAGTGACAAGTGACTCTTGAATTTTCTCACTGAGCTAACGCACACAGGGAAGTTAACCACACTTACCCTCATGGGCTGCTCACGAGCTACCATTTTGTTTCTGTGGTGCTAGAGAGGTAATGTTAATGCCGGGCAAGAGCTGAGAGTATGAAAGCCAGGTAGGCAGTTCTCTGACATGAAGCTGTACCAGTGTGATAAGGATAAGGAGAAAAGCAAACATAAATCTGTGTTGATGGGTTTACAGGCAAGCAAATGTTTGGTTCAACGAAGAAACAGAGAACTGGTTTCTGTGTTGCTTTGGTCTTCTGTCTATGGAGCTGTCTTGAGAATCGCCTGGTTTTGTTCCACCTGAGACAATGAATGAAGAAAAAAATGTTGCCTATTGCCAAAGATATCTGCATAACCTCTGGTGCAATATACTGCTGCAATTATCACATCTTTTCAGGAAATTTCTGGACTCTTCTTTTTGGGAATCCGGCTCTATTCTTTGTGTTTTTACAGAAAAGTTTTTTAAAAATTATTACTTTTCTCCTATATTTTTCCTCTCCTTGCATAAAAAAGATTCAATATGTACCTAAGTTAGAACTTAAAAAATTAAATATAGAGTGCATATATTGTAGATATATACTTATACCCACCATTATTATTAGAAATATCTACATATGTATGTTTGTTTGTGTATATATCATACAAAGCTATAATACTTGTGCTTGACTAAACACAATAGATTGCAAAATGTGGACACCAGCACAACATGAGATGTTGTTTCCCTTTGGCTACTTGATGCCTGAAGTGACACCAAAATATAAATAATCACATTTAGTTTCATTTTTAAAACCATGAATGACAAAGAACAATTCTACAGAGGTTTTCGAAGATCTTCTTAGTTTTATCATTACATTTGCAATGGAGATTATTTAGCCTTAGATACTTACTGGAAGTTCTTTCTGAGCATAAGGAAGTATGTGAAAATGTTTATTTGTATGTATAATTAAAGCTACTATTAGGGGCAGATTAGAGGAACGAGCTGAACTCCTGAGGGTAAAGAATTAAAACATGGGAGGTAAGACTGGAAGGAGCATAAAAATGAAAATAATATTTTATGGTTGGTGAAAGAGAAATTTTCAGAGTGTGGCAGGGCACAATTTAGTAAAAGTATGTTTGCATGCTGAGGAGATGTAAGTGGAAACATTTTGCTTTGCCCAGAGATAAAAGAGTGTTGACATAATTAGAGTTGAAAATTAGGATGGTGCCAAGCCCTGAAAGATATTTCTTACTTGTGTGGATAGATTAGAAAGGTCTTATCTCAGATTTCATTCAGAAAGTATATACAAGGGTCAGTCATAGCAAGAATTTGGGGATCTAGGCATAACACTGTGTTGAAGATGGTGCCACATTATAGACCTGAATAGCAGTCATTTTTTCTACAGGAATTGAAATGTGTATAAAGAAGGACTTCTCTTCTGAAAAGCTGCAATAACAGTAAAAAAAAAAATTAGAATTACCATGGCAACAACCAACAATCGTTCATGACAAAATGGAAGAAAAATAAAACGGGGAAACAAAACACAAAATCAATTAAAAATTTAAAGAGTGATAAACTACACACTTTAGAGTGCCTACATACTTTAAAATATGATTCTTTATCACATATTTCAAATATGACTTCAGACTAAACAAACTATTTTCATGTTGTTTTTAGTTTAAAGATCCTCAAGAAACTGAGGCCTGGAAAAGTAGGTGTAAACATTAAAACCATAAAACCCTATGTCTTCTGGGAGGGAGAGAGAAAGAGAGAGCAGAAGAAAATGGATTTTTACAAACCTATGCAGAAATAATTTTTACACTCTCTTTTTCTTGACATGTCATAAAATAACTCACAGAAGGTAAACTTACTTAAGAGTTTTTTAGTCTTCATTATTTTCCCATGCAAAATTCCCAAGAATTTCAAAAATTTTTCAACAATTAATAATGCAATGGTGTACTTTCCTGAGCCTTTTTGAAGTTGTTAAATCAAACTGCTGTGGACAATAGACTACTGCCCTCATTTTCATTACAGTCCCTAGCAATGAGTCCACATTTTCTTTTGGGCAAGTATCTTCTGGGGCTTAGTGGACCTACAGTAACTAAAGCTATATCATACTGTGATTTAATAAAAACAGAACATAAGTCAACAGCAAAATTCAAGTTCACAAGACAGAAGAGGAAATAGAACAGTGAGATTGCACAAAAGAGGACAGGGATAAAGAACTGGAAGAGATATGAGGCAGAAACTGAATGAGAAAGAAATATGAAGGCTTTATTCACATAATAGGAAATTTTTAGAGAGCTGCAGGAGAGTTGTCTGTTTTGATCAAAAACTAGTGACACAATTTGGTAAGTCTTGGTGAAAAATATTTATAAAACACACAAAAATCTTATTTTGTTGTGAGCAGTAGTGTTTGCAGACTTTACACAGATGACTTCTCTGCGGAGGAGTGAATTTTTTTTCACCTCTGACTCCATGTTTTTACATCATTTTGCATAATCTGCCTGTCTAATCTTCCTTTCTAGCACCCTCATTTATTCCCTTGTTTCTTGATTTGAATCCCTTCTGGAATTATTCTGAACATCAGCCTTGCATCTGTGAAACTGCTTTAAAAAAATTGAAAAAAGCCAGTGTTGTCTTATTCCTCTGAAAATGAAGGCTTTAACTCAGTTAATCAATTGAATGCATTTATTGCACGGTGATACAACTTCATTACAGAGGAATTTCAACATGATTGTGTTTAATCACCTGACAAACAATGGACCAAATTGTTTTGCCTCTGGGAGCTGTCAAAGGTTTACACTTACAACATGTGTAATTTTTCTTTGAAAAGAGATGGAACTACATCTGCATAACAAATGGTAACAGAGAAATACTAGGTGTTAATTTCATATTGTTGAAACACTTCTGACCTTGGGCCATAATGAGTTCCTCCTTTGCTGAGCACTTACTAAGTTGTATTCCAACATAATAATGAACTAAGGCACATAAAGCTATTCAGCAAAGAAATATGAGGTGAGTGGAGTCTTGTGTTAAAGAGTAGTTAGGACCCTAGGTTCTGAGATAGAGTTGGTTTATTTCAGCTCAAGCTGAGTGCCTCTGGAGAGGCAAAACTTATGCCTCTGAGGTTCAGAAACAGGAGTTCTCTTCAAAACCTTGCTTTCAACAGCAGCCTAGTTGGACCATTTGCAGGCTAACCTGACAATGGTTGTGATACCTCTCTGGTAGAAGTGCTGGCACATTTACCTCTTCACTGTTAAAATTATGACTTCTTCAACTGAAACACTACATGTAGGCAAATCAGCATTTTCTCATATCTGAGAAATGTCAGTTTCTGTGTCATATCTCTGTCATTTTTCAGATATTGACTGAAAATGCTCATTTAGTAACATTTCCTGCTGCTAGTGAAGCTCTCAGGCACCTGTGCTCAAGCTATAGAGCAGTTTGCAATTTTGATATCTATATATAGATTCAGTCTGAAAACTTTTTTTCTACATGGAACTGGGCACTATCCTATTGGAAAACGCTCCATACTACTTTTTACAGTCAAGCACTCTAATACTTACATCACAATATCTGGCACTGAGATACTCTCTTGTTTCTGCCTTTGCAGATCTTCACTGTAGCAAGAAAGGTTTTCTTTCAAGTTGTGATCAATATGTGACTACGAATTGCTTTTGGTTGATTAGCCATCTACTGGATATGTTACAGGACTGACCAGTATAGGGTTTATCACTAATGCTTGATAAGCCAATTTTCACCTTTGAATCAAACTCTGAAAAGAAAGACTGAATTAGTTAAAGGGAGTACACAGGCAACAAAAATCAGCAAGGCAAGCTTGTTTTGACTTAGAAGTTTACCTTTTTTAAGTCAGTGACTTAAGCCAAACTATTCAAAATTCTATGAAATCTGGGGGCACAAGTGTGTCGTATAAAATTTCTTTTTTTTTTTTTTTAAGAATTGGGGATGGATGTGTATTTGATATCAATACCAGTATCCCTCTGCCCTACCATCCCCGGAAAAAGCAGAATAAAGATTGTGTAAGTTTATTTCCCATCCACTCAATCAGTAGAAATCAGGTCAGGCCTCCTTACAGCTACATTAGCATTCAGATCAAGCTCCATTCACTCTCAGTTCCACCCAAACATCTCATTACAGCAGTCAGCCTAGGCTCTCCATGACACAACAGATATTTTCATCCTTTCCACACGTGGCTACTTGAAAGGTGTGCTTTCAGTTTCTCTGACTTGTACTGAAGCAGGCAGAAACAGTCTTTGTGAAGTCAAGACCAAGTTTTGCTCACAAGTTGTGATACTGATTCTGTCCAAGTTGAGTGTATTTTCTTTCAATGGAGTTGAGTGTGCATTAGGTATTGTCTCGAAGAAAAACTCCTGATGTACCAAGTGCAGTAATGTTGCATCAGAAACAAAGGTGACAAAAGTTTGCCATTTCTCGAAAAATGCTTTGAAAGACACAATATGATTGAGGTTACAACGATAAATATTTGAGCACCTGCAACACGGAAAAATATGCCTGGATCAAAAGCGAACAGATAGCCTTATGCTGTGTCAGGACAGATCACAGTTAAAGTCAAATCGGTTTCTCATTTTAAATGTCCTAATGTACTGCTTTTGTAAGATCTTGTACTATCAGAAAGTCATGTTTTAAGAAACTAAATTTACAGAATGACTCAGATATCTTAAGAGAGAAAATATACCCTAATGTGGACTACTAGCTTTAAAGCTTAGAAATACCTTCTCAGTGTTTTTTTGGGAACTGCATTTCCACTGGGAAATGAGACTTGATGCTGCTACTGAGTAATTCCTCCACTCTTTAAAAAGCAGACAGACAGAAGTGTCAGTAGGTGGAGCTGCCTTTCCTGCAGTCAATAGAGAAGCTTCTCTACAGAAGAAGTTGCATTTGCAGGCACCCAGTCAGCTCTTCCCAGTCCCTGGCAGATGGTACTTGAACAAAATATGAACATGCAAGAATGTGGCTTTTACATCTTGTTACCAAAGTGCACAAGGCAGGAGAAGACAGAACACAGAACTGACAGTGTTTGTCAGCACAAGCTGTTTCTTTCTTCCCCCCCCCCCCCCCCAGTCGTGATGAATGGTATCATTTTAAATGATACCATTTAAATATGCTATGCTTTGCTTCAGAGCATCTTGTTCACAACAGTAAAATACTCTATAATTCATGCTTGGACTGAAGGTAGTGCTAATGTAAATATGTCTATTTTCATAATTTTCAGTGCTGAGGTACATGAAGTACATCTTTGCAGATGACAATCAGGCTGACAGCTTTTTCTTTCATTATTGCTCTGATGAAATAAATATGCAGATCATCTATTTATTACTAGAGAGTACTTCCACTTCATCTCTCAACATGAAGTTGTACAGCATATATGATGGCTGTGATCAATCCATTGTCTTTATTTTAAAAGGGAGATCAATGAATCTGATTAACTGAAAGAATGAATGTGGTATAAAAAATTCTGAAAAATCAGTCATATAAGATGAAGAATAATCATGGCACAAATTTATGACACGTCTGAATGGTGATTTATTTCATATGAAGAATTTTCTATTTGCTTTATTTCTGAGGTCTTGAGTAAGTATAGCAAGGAGGCTTCTCTGACTGTCATCCTCAAGTTTGACTCTGCTGAGTAACTATGGTTCATTTTTTTCACATGGCAGGCCACAAACCAAACACTAACATTAAAATTAGTAGTTTTGGCTGTGAGTAAAAAGTTAGTGCTGCCCTGGGAGTCATGGATATCACAGTAAAATCAGCTTTTCTGAATGTTTACAAAGAACACAGAACATACATCATCATCTGATTTTATACATATCCATATGGGCTTCTTCAGCAATCCTAATTTCTAATCTTTTCTCCAATATGCCTAAAAAACTCAGGGAGGCTGATTAGCACATATATTTCCATGTAATATCCTGTACAAAGTTAGCCAGTCAAAATCTTTGAAGCCTTCTTTCTTTTTCCATGGAAAGGGCAAAATGCAAGGAAATGTTTTTTTTGTGGCTGTGGTGAGCAAAAATATGCACAGAATGGTATTTGATTTCACTATGCTGGTTACATGTGCAGTGCCTTTGGGCTCAAGTCTCCTGATACCTTTCTCATTCTGTAATTTCTAAAATAACCAAGAAAGACACTTATAATAAGGACCCAGCAATAGGTGACAATATGTGGTGCTTGAAAGCAGCTCTGAGAATAAGCCAAGTATTTAATGGATCGTGGAGGTGCTTGGTTGATATATTTATCCTCAAAGTGGCATTTAGCAGTTCACCTGACTCTAAGACCTTGAAGTATTACACACCCCATCCCCAATCTCTGTCTGGCCTTGTTAAGAATAGAAGGTGGGGACAACAATGAAAACTGTACAGCTTTGTTTACTTTTTCCTATAGTTAGCCTCAGTGAAAGGAAAATTGATGCTCATGAACTACAGTTCCATGTTCATTCTCACAGCTACTGAGCACTGTTTTTAGATTATTTTTAACTATCTTTTTAAATCATCCTATGTTTTAACTTCTCTTATGAGTGCCTCAGAGCCAGGGCACCTGCCTCTTTCAGCCAGCATTGATTTCACTGAACATCAAGAAGATGAGTAGTTATATAGCTGACATTCCTTCCAGCCCAGGAGATAAAAGCTTTTATTTTGGTGCATACACCAAGAGTTGCACAATTTTGAGAAGTAACTTCTCTTACCCATTTAATCTTGATACATCTACTAGTTACTAGAAAAGTATCAAGAGGCCAAGGTTACTGGTCAAGACAACGCTTTGAGGCTATTGGCATACCATCTTCAGTCTATTTAGTTGATTTTTAATTTACGTGGATAGCCTGTAAATAATACTTATTTTCATTTCCAGATGTTGCTTGGCTATTTGTTAAGTGTGTAATTGCTGTGAACTAAGAATCCTGAAGTAATGGCCTTGCAGCTATTAATCCAAACACTGGCAGCAATTTAGAAGAACACAGAGGGTATTCTGCATCTCTGTTTTTCTGCCAGGAGGAAGAGGGACCTGGTACCACTGCTCATCAGCTAATAACAGGATCTTCTGGGAACATGGCCCAATCACCTCTGTTACACTGTGATAATACAAAGGCACAGGACATGTTTAAGCTTCTGTCAGTTAGCACCTCTATTATTGAAGACCAATCTCAAGGAAATAAAGTTTGCAAGATGTCATTAGCACTGAGGGAGATTTCAGATCGAGAAATTTTAAATTAACAACACCAAAAATGTTTGTTGCGAGGACCAATGTATGAAATAACACTTCATTCCCATTCAGAGTTGTTATTTTTATTTTAACAATTACAAAAGCAGATGGGAAAATGTGTGGAATCCTTTATTCACTATTGTTCAATAGCCAAGACTCCTCTGTAGAACTGATGCCTTGCCAAAAATCAATTTTAAATGTGTAAATGAAATGCCTTGATTTCATAATGAGAAATATCTGAACCAAGGGTGATATTCCTTAATATCAGATTGATTTACCTTCCTGCTGTGAGAATTTTTTATATGATAGGAATATAAGATCAAAATCATGCAGTAATGTAAGATCAAGACCATCAAGCTGAAAAACTTCAGAGAAATTTTATGCTGATATCACAGGGTAGCAGCAAGGATGGGCAGAAGGCAACAGTCCCATGAGATTTCCATTTTAGTTGCCTAGGTTAACTGCATTATTATAAAGCCTAATGTCTTACTTAATTTTTTTCTCCTTATATCCCACTATAACTAATGTTCTACTACTTTTACTACTACTACTACTACTACTACTACTACTGCTACTACAACCACTTCAGGTAAAGGGATAGAGTTTCCTATCCATAGAAGTTTCTTACCTCTTCTTTAACATGATCATGAGTGGAGATCATAACATAAACTGGGGGGGGGGGGAGGAAGAAGAGGAAATATAGCAGAGAGGAAAAATAACATTTACTCTTAATGAAAATTCCTTTAGCTTGAAGTTACATGTACTAGAAAGCATAGTGTATTACAACCTTAGCCATACTTCTCACTCTCCCCTGCAATTAATTCATTAACTTTTGTCAGGAATTTAATTTGTCCTTATGTGTTTTACCTAAATCTTCATGCCCCGTGCAAAAGACAGATAAAAATGTACATTTTTTCCACTTACTGCAAGCATGATCTGTGAAAGGTTTGAATTATTTCAGTTGGTATGTGCTATGCAGTACTTTTAAAGAAGGCCCAAGCAGGTTTCATCTAGCAGATTACAATCATTGTGTAGTTAGGAATAATTTGCACTAATGAAAAAACTACCAGTTAATTTCTCAAAGGAGTTTTAGATTGTAGTTTTATATGTACATCCTCCAAAATGCTATGGAAATTCCTAAAAGTCCTGTTATCTATGAGTATGTTCTAAGATCACTTCTTCATTTACTATACTGTATCTTTGGTGACTTAACCATTAGAATAGTAGAAAGTTTCAGTATCTTCATCACTGCTCTTTGAAGAGGTAACAATAAATCATGATAAACAGATATGACAGAACGGATTTTAGCTAAACAAACAGATTGCAAGTAGTGTCAAATTTAACTGTTCCTTATTCTATAGATTATACTTTAAAAATTATGCCTGTCTCAGTATATTAAACACACAAGAAAACTATCACTTTACCTTTAGGTCTCTTGTAACAAAGCTTAGAAGTGTTATCACGTCTTATATGTGAAACTTAATCCATGTGGATTATTTGGGCCTTAAATATCAATTGTCTAGATACCTGTTGAGTATTTTTGCACTTTATAAAACTCACTTTTTCAGACATGCCTGTATCTAGTGTGGGTTACTGTTACAGGCAATTCTCTCCTATATTTTATATTGGTTGGGAATGTTTGCATGAAGTAGCAATAACAGCTCTAAAGGTGTGTTGTGCTGTGAACACTTTGGATAATTATGATACTGTAAATTTTGAGTAGAATTGAAGATCACTATAAATACTTCAAGGACAATTCTAGAATACTAGGTATCCAGCAATGAAAGGAGCTTTACTAGGTATACTTAATGAGTGACAAAAAACCACAATCTACTTTAGCTTTCTTTACACAAGACAGATGGATCTTGCTCAGTTACAAATAAACTGGCAGTCCCAAGAGAAAGTGATGGTGTTATCAGGCCAAACAAGGAGATTAGTAATGGTTAAATGAGATACTCCTTCACTTGAACTGGTAAAGTTCCCAATGACTGGAAAAGGCATTTATAACCCTCATTTTTAAAAAAGATAAAAAATGAAGACTTGGGGAACTATAGGCCAGTCATTCTCACCTTGGTGCCTGGCAAGATCATGAAGCAGATCCTCCTGGAAACTATGCTGAGGCATACGGAGGACAGGGAGGTGATTGGTGACAACCAACATGGCTTTGTGAAGTGCAAATCATGCCTGCCCAGTTTGGTGGCCTTCTCTGATGGGGTTACAGCATTTATGGATGGGGGAAGAATGACTGACATAATCTGTCTCGCCTTGTGCAAAGCATTTGATACTGTCCCACACTACCACTATCTCCTACACTGGAGAGACATGGATTTAACGGGTGGAATGCTCAGTGGATAAAGAAGTGGTTGCACTCAGAGAGTTGCAGCCAACGGCCTGATGCCCAGGTGGAAAATAGTGATGACTTGGGACCCTCAGAGATCCATACTGCAATGAGTATTATTTAACAACTTTGTCAGCAACATGGACAGTCGGATTGAGTGCACCCTCATCAAGTTTGCTGACAACACCAAGCTGTTGGATACTCTAGAAAGAATGGATGCCACCCAGAGGGACCTTGACAAGCTTGAGAAGTGGGCCTGTGTGAATCTTACTAAGTTCAATAAGGCCAAGTGCAAGGTCCTGCACCTGAGTTGGGGCAATTCCAAACATAGATACAGTCTGGACAATAAGTGGACTGAGAGCAGCCCCCTGTAGAGATGGACTTGAGGGTGTCGGCAGATGAAAAGCTCAACATGACCCAGCAATGTGCACTGGCATCCCAGAGAGTCAACCATGTCCTGGGCTGCATCAAAAGCAATGTGGCCAGCAGGTCAAGGGAGGGGATTCTGCTCCATAACTCTGATCTCATGAGATCCCACCTGCAGTGCTGCATCCCGCTCTGGGACTCCTATCATAAGAAGGATGTGGACATACTGAAAAGAGTGCAGAGGGACATGAAGATGATTAGTGAGCTTGAGCATCTCCCCTGTGAAGACATGTTGAGACAGTTGGGGTTGTTGGACCACTCTTATTCTTGAAAATATGCATGCCTGAGTTTGTGCAGGGCTAATGATGGTTTTGTCACAAAGCTCTTCTGCCATGTGAGCTCACTAGGTGTGATGCCAGCTAGCTCACAGTCTCCATGTAAGACTGTAGGGGTCAGGTAGTGCTAGTGGTGGCAGCTAGTTCTTTAACTGCCACTCTCTATTTAATATAAAATCGTGGCCTTTCTTCTCAAATACTAAACTAACATTCATTTTAATACTTTGAATACTTTGAAGGAAATGAAATAATGTCTCTCCTAATTATTTCATTATTAATTTCATATCTGTAGCCAAACAGTTTCCTAGCACAATAAATTCAATACTAACTGTAACACAGAAGTAATTGGAAAAGATCAGACACAGGGTGCGGTGACTGGCAAAGAGCACCAGGGCTCAAGTCCTCCTGTTTCCAAGCACCAGTGGGAAACAGAGGGAGTTGCTTGAAGGAGGGATTTTGGCTGCCCAGTGAAAGTTTCTCAGCTTCTTTGGTATTCAAGGACAATGTAGATATATCATGAAGGCTGTAAATTATAGCTTCATCTGCTCCCTCTCCTCCCTGTTCTCTCAGGCCTCCACCAGAGCCCCTGCTGTATAAAAACGGAAATACCTGTGAGAAACCTCATTGTTTACTTAACTCTGACATGCAAAGTTTTGCTGGTTATCTAAAATCTCTTCTGTCTTCACCCATCTTCACCCTTCAGTCATTTCATATCATTATCTCCTCTATTGCCCCAGGAATGGAAAAATAAACATGCTTAATTTAAAATTTAAGGGAAAAAATGTCTAACTAAATTTGTGTATTGGAAGAATAATAAAATTACAGTAGTCCCACTGCTAGCTGATTTTGCATTGTCTACCTCTTACCTTTTGGTCATGATTTGGCTTTTTTTAGATCTTTGTATCAAAGTTCTTTTAAGTGCTATAAAAGAACTGTGGTTGAGTATTACTGCAGTAACAGTACTAATCATACCAGCAGGTTTTGTTGCAGTGACTCAAAATATTCCTTTCTTGGGAGCTAATGGCATTTAAACTAGCTATGAGTGAACAGCAGGCTCCAAAGCAGCCTGTTGATCCCCAGCTCAGGCTCAGTTGGTAATGGATGACATAAATCAAGTGCTAAGGTAACCATTTAAACTTTAGTGAGTCCTAGCAGGGCTTCTGCCACTGTAAATTTATATAGTCTTTTAGTATGTAGAAAATGCTTTGTAATTTTTTCTGTTCTGAACTATTTTAACTATTTTAGTGGTGTACTTCAACAAAAATGCTGTCATTTGTCTCATCCCTCTATCAGTTTATGTAATTCTCTTTAAAGAGAAATGCTTAAATGCTTCTGAGTTCCATCTCGACTTGAATTTAAAATTATTTTTATTACTGTTACTATTATTATTATTATTATCATCATCATTTTTTTTTAATCTTTATTATCTCTATTATTATAATGCACATGGTTTGCATCTGGACAGGCTCCAGCTTTTTCCAAGACATTGAAATTCTTTAGCTCCATTTGCTAATTTGTTTATTTTAACACTAATGATGAACCTTGGTGTGTACATTTTGGCACGTAAACTGGTGATGCTCAGCAGTCTCCTTTTCCCTACCCAAATATCCATGCATTTCCATTACTTTCTGCAGGGATGAAGTCAACTGGATAAACACTTTTTCTTTAAAATTAGTACTTGTAAGCTAGTACAGTTCAACTGAAAATTCAGACTGCAAAAAAACCCCCATCCAGGTTACATATATTAATTAATTAAACTATCGCAAGTTTAGTTGATACATTACATCAGCAGCCTTTGAGCTCTGATATCCTGATATTCCTCTGCTAGCTTAAAAGTAAAGCATTTCTTACCGAGTTAGAATTTCCATAAACATTTATGTGTGTTAAATTAGTCAGAGTTGAATTTTCAGTAAACAGCCATTATTAAAAATTGTATCTGAGGTGTTTTCTTTTTCTCTTTTTCTTTTCTTTTCTTTTCTTTTCTTTTCTTTTCTTTTCTTTTCTTTTCTTTTCTTTTCTTTTCTTTTCTTTTCTTTTCTTTTCTTTTCTTTTCTTTTCTTTTCTTTTCTTTTCTTTTCTTTTCTTTTTTCTTTTCTTTTCTTTTCTTTTCTTTTCTTTTCTTTTCTTTTCTTTTCTTTTCTTTTCTTTTCTTTTCTTTTCTTTTCTTTTCTTTTCTCTCTTCTTTTCTTTTCTTTTCTTTTCTTTTCTTTTCTTTTCTTTTCTTTTCTTTTCTTTTCTTTTCTTTTCTTTTCTTTTCTTTTC
Organism: Pseudopipra pipra; assembly: GCF_036250125.1. NCBI lineage: Eukaryota > Metazoa > Chordata > Aves > Passeriformes > Pipridae > Pseudopipra > Pseudopipra pipra. The sequence goes on along the minus strand of NC_087581.1, from coordinate 25,047,327 downwards.
TTTTCTTTTCTTTTCTTTTCTTTTCTTTTCTTTTCTTTTCTTTTCTTTTCTTTTCTTTTCTTTTCTTTTCCTTTTCCTTTTCTTTTCCTTTTCTTTTCTTTTCTTTTCCTTTTCTTTTCTTTTCTTTTCAAAATGAAGACCAGAGTTATCTGTGTATGGGGAAGACAGAGGATCTGAACAGGGCACTGTGAAATGGTCCTAAGAGATAGAAGGTGTGAGAAGCAAAAGAAACATTGGAAAAATGTACACTGGGAGCATGAAGTGAGAAGAAAAGGTAAGTAAATGAGATACAGGGGTACAAAGAAGAATAGACTGCAAAGTAATTAGAGGCAACACCAAGTAAAATGTTGCAAGACATTAATCATATTTAGGAGGATGAAAAGTCAGGTTCTTTGTCTTGAAAAGGCTGGGGATTAAAAGATTTTCCTTCAGCAACTATAGGATATATCTCACATGTATTTAAGGCTGGATTTTGAACTTTGGAAGTTACTTTATTTTACAGAACATGTGACTCAGGAAGAATATTTGCCCAGGTAAATAGAGACTGTGCAATCTCTTTAAAAATCTTATAAATTTCCAACCCAGTCTTTTCTGGGAGTACTGACTAGTTATTTTCACTTGGCTAGTTTGGCAGTATTATTTTTTTAAATCAACACCCACAAATGCCATTATAGGGATAAGACTGAAAAAGCATTTTCTTAACATTTGTTTCTTTCATTTAACTTTTTCTCTGCAGTTTGTGACATGCTTTTACTCCTCTGAAAGTGGAAATACTACAACTAAATTAATGTTCTTCTCCAGTAGACACCTTCTGACTGGTAGACCTATTAAGGAAAACATGATGATACATTGTCATGCTACTAAATATTTCTTCCTACATTAGCTTTCCAAAGGTAAAAATAGATAAAATTGTTCTAGCAGCATGAGGACTACTGAAGTTTAGTTTCCTACATAGTTTTGCTGGAAGTCTCTTAAACATTCTGCCACAAGTTATTTTTACCTCATAAGATTGGCATATAATTTTTTTACTCTAGGTCCTATAAATGCAGCTATTAGGGACAAACACGGGGCTGTAGGGCTGTATAATCACCAACCTGCCAGGCAACTGGTGCTTCATAGCTTCTGGTCCCGGGAAATGGGAAGAGTCAGGACTGACTATAATTTCTCCCAGCAGGGGGCAGAGTAGAATCTGTACATCCATTTTTGGAGACTAAAAAAGCCATTAGCAACCTACTTGTTTTGACTTTTTCCCTGCTCTGTCATTTGAGTATTTCTTTGCCCAGCTTTTTCGGGAAACTGACAACTTGGCAAAATTGCAACTAGAATAACTCAAAATGCTTCCTTACACTCTCCCTGCATGGCACTAACTGGTGTTCAGCTCTATCATTTCCTTAGTGTCTATATAGTACTGACACTTGCTGGTTGCATACACATAAATATTTTAAAATAACAGAAAATTAGATCAATTATTTCCTTCCTAACCTGCACAGAGACGTTACAGTCCGAGTTGAGGTGGGAAGGGGTGAGCTTTTCAATGTTTTAGAAACAGCAGAGGCAGGACTGGCAGAAACCACCGGCATCCTTAAGGGCAGTTTTCCAGAATTAAATCTTCATATGCAACGGAAGTTTGGTACAGAAAGCTTGACAGTTTTATGCTTAGTTTGCTTGGGATTGATCTCAGAACTCCAATTTTCTCATATCTGAAAATTCACTTTCAAATCTCAGAATGACTTTTGAGACAATATTAGAGTCCCCTGGGGAGGCTTTGAAGCTAAAAGTGCTAAGCTGGCTTCCCTGTTCTTTCTTTAGTGCTCCTAAAATGACCAAAAGTTAGAAAAGAACTTGTGAGCCAGGTTGCAGTCATTGTAGAGAATGACTGTCACAAACCCATCCCACAGAAAAAAAAAGAAAAAAAAAGACTATTCAGGCTACTTCCAGCATTCAAAATCTCAGTGCAACTTTTTTACTTCCAGGCACTGCCAGGAAGACTTACTTGGGCAATAAAGGACAGGGCTAAGAAAACAACACTAAACTAGCAGACGTCAATAATAACAGCATCCACAGTGTATCGGCTTAGCCCCCCAGCACCACACAGGTACTTTCCTCTTCTGCTTTTAATTATTTCTGGTAGTTCTTAAATGCTACTCAGCCTCTGCCTCCTACCACTGCAGTCACTCATGTTTTAGTTGCTATTGTCAAAATGTTTCCTAAGAAGGCATAAATACATGCCAGAATGAACAGAAAGCCAAAGGGTAGAGGAGAAAGTCAATGCCTGGCACGCTACCTTCTGCAAAGGTTAAATGCATCCCAAGCTGGCCCCTAAGACATTTGCTTCCTCTTGAGGCATAAAAACAAGCAAACACAGCAAAACCTCAGGTTCTTCCTTTAATCCTTTTTTTCTTTTGGAGCAACAATCACTGGGCTCTTCTCTCAGTAGGACAGGAACTCCTACAGTGCTTATAGGCATCTCTGAAGGTTGGCTTTTCCTTCTCTCTCATTTCTCTTCCTCTGTCTCTCATACTGCTTATGAGATCTTCAGGGTTCACATCAATTCTGTGTCTTGTCTGTATATACAGAGTCCTTGTCTAATAAAAGAGATGCCATATTAGGTAGTTACTTTCTGATAGGGTTATACTTCAATTATTAGCATAAATGGGAACTTTATTTTGTGTAAAGTGGAAAGATCAGACTTTGAAATTAACTATCTTGCTAAGTAAACTAATAACTTCATGGATTTCATAACCATAGAGCCTAGAGACAATCAAAAGGGCCAACACCAGTAAAATTACTTTTCATGTTTTGATTAAATCTATTTGAACCAGGACAAGGAAAGTGCAATATATATTGAGGGAAAAATCCAATAGAATACCATTGATTTTGCATCATATATTATATTAAAAAAATACAAAATGTGAAATAAAAAATAGGGCTGAAATAATCCCAAGATCTCTAAGGAATTCACCCTCCCCCCCCAAAAAATGAGTGAGAAGGGGGGAAAAAAGCCAAGTAATTATACAGGAAGCGTTATTGACTGAGAACTTGTAAAAATAAAATGTTCTAGTATTAAAAATATGATACCTTACATTTATAAGAAAGTACATATTAGAATTAAGATATAATTTTACAATAGTTTTGTTCTAGAAACCCACTCCTCCAACTACTGAAAAAGAATACAACAGTAAATAAAATTTTTCTGAAAGCAACCTCCTTGCTCTTTGGGTTTGCAGACAGAGAAGTACATAGTATTATAAAAGTTAAAGAAAGTCTAATGGTCTGCATTAGATATGTATTAGAATATACATAACAATAGAATTATCTCTAATGCTGATTTTTCTGACATTCCCTAAAAAAAAAAACAGGTTGAAAGAATATTAAATTTGTGAAGTTATGCTTAGAATCCCAGAAATGCCAGAATCAAACTTAAATTTTAAACTTACAGTTGTGTCAGTAGCTCATCTATTATACCAAATTCTTTACATACAAAAGGTGAGGGCAGGGATAGAGGGACACCTCCACATCCCACCACTTACAATCACCAAGTGTTTTTGCTGTTTGCATAACACAGCAAAATAGCACGACGTATCAAAAGAGGCAAAGGATAACAAGCTACGATAGACAAAAAAAAATGTGACATTTAACAATGTTGGTATTTTATTTCTTCTTTTACTATCCTTGAACCTGCTAAAAAAAGCAGGTATTTTGTCTGCCAAAATCCTCAGCTGCTGCTGCTGAGATTATTTCTTTCTGTCTGCCTTTTGGCCTTCTTTTAGGACATATTATCTCCCTCCTTTTACAGTCCTCTTCGTTCTGATTTACAGAAACTGGTACCTTCATGTTGCTTTTTCTTCCCCTTTCAGGATTTTGCCCTCCAATACCCAATTAGTAATGGCAAGCAGGGGGAATCAGTCAAGTGCCTCACAGCTCTGCTGGTCTCTGTCCAAGCGAAACAAGAGACCAGGATGACTGATTAAGGGATCAGGAACATAGCTGGTATTCTCTTCTGTCCTCCCAGTAGTGAGGGAATGATGAGAAAAGAAACAGGAAGATCAGCAGAACAATACCTGGCTCTGAGCTTGGTGTCACCGGCAAAATTTTGGGCTCTTTGATCATGGGTTAGTTTACAGCACATCAGGCTTGCTGGCAACAGGCAGGGTGCACCTGCCTTAAAGGAGGAAAAGGAGTTTGCACAGGAGTTAATAGGACTCATTAAGAGATCTTTAGACTAGATTTGAAGGGAAAAGGGATAAAACCAGGCCTGCCAGAGATAAGACTGGTGGCAGCATGCCACTGTCTGAGGGATGGTATTCTAGCAAGGTCCCTCACTCTGCTGTCTCTGTAGAGATGGGGATGGAAATCATGCAGTAGCAAAGATGTGACGACTATTGAACTGCAGATGTGCCTGAGGAACCACAGACGTGCCTGAGAATGGTGACATAAGGATTAGGGCTTCTCCCACCAGAAAGGTGGCAGGATCAATATCCCAGCTGAAGTGCATGCACACCAATGCATGCAGGATGGGCAAGAAACAGGAGGAACTGGAAGCCATTGTGCAGCAGGAATACTATTACATAGCATACATTACAAAATCATGGTGGCATGACTTGCACAACTGGACTGATGCAGTGGATGGCTATAAACTCATCAGATGGCATAGGCAAGGAAGAAGAGGAGATGTTGTAACCCTGTGTGTTAGGGAGTGTTTTGATCATCTAGTGCTTAATAATCGTGATGATAGAGTTGAGTGTTTATGGGTAAGACTCAGGGAAGATGACAGAGCAGACATTCTGGTGGGAGTCTATTACAGACCACACAACCAAGGTGAAGAGGCAGATGAAATATTCTGTAAACAGCTGGGAGAAGTCTCACAAGCTGTTCTTACCAGGGACTTAAACTTACCAGATGTCTGATGAAAATACAACAGCCTACAAGGTTCCTGGAGTGTGTGGCAGAGAATGTCTTGACACAACAGCGAGTGAGCAAACTAGGGAAGGCATTTGCTGGAACTGTTGTTTGTAAACCAAGAAAGATTGGTGGGTGATGTGATGGTTGGAGGCTGCCTAGGGCATAGCAATCATGAAATGACAGTTTTTGATTCTCACAGAAATAAGAATGGGCCTCAGCAGAACTGTGACTTTGGAATTCCAGAGGGCAGACTTTGGCATATTCAGGACGCTGATTGACAGACTCCCTTGCGAGGGAGTCCTGAAAGGCAAAGGTGTCCAGGAAGGCTGTACATTCTTCAAGAAGGAAATCCTAAAGAAGCAGGCTGTCCCCGTGGGCCAAAAGATGAGCCATTGGGGAAGAAGACTGGCCTGGCTGAACAGAGAGCTTTGTCTGGAACTCAGGAAAAAACAGGAGAGTTTATGACCTATGGAAGAAGGGGCAGGCAAATCAGGAAGACTACAAGGATGTTGTGAGGTTATGAGGGGAGAAAATTAAAAGGGCCAAAGACCAACTAGAACTTAACCTAACTAATGCCATAAAAGACTGGAAAAATTTCTTCACCAAAAGGGTTACAAAGCATTGAACAGGTTGTCCAGGGAAGTTGTTGAGTCACCATCTCTGGAGGGATTTAGAAGGTGTGTAGATGTGGTACTTAGGGACAAGTTTAGTGGTAGACTTGACAGTGTAATTTAATGGGCACACTTGATGATCTTAGAGGTCTTTTCCAAACTAAATGACTCCGTGATTCCATGTTGTTTCTATGTTGTTGCTTTACCAGGATGAAAGGCTGGAGCACGACACTATGAACTGTGGGTAGGCTGACACCTGCATGGGTTTTGGCCTTCATCAGGGACAGCAAATCCCTCCTGTGAGCTTCATGGGCAGCATAAGATAAGCATGCCAGGACCCATCTTCTACTTTTGGTAGATACTGTATAGTCACTTTTGCAACGATCATGTTCCTAGGGGTATTGACCTGAAAACAACTGTCCTTCCACCAGAACTCCCTTTCAATTGCCTGGACAAGACCTACACACAATCTTAGCCAAATTCTTTCCCTTCTGCCCACAGTGAGACTATGAGAGTATACTTTTTGCACCGCATGCTAAAATTGCTTCTTGTCTTTCTGCAGCCACTGAATAAAACTTGCAGATTGTACTCTGTGAATGGGCATAGAGACAATAGCAGTGCCATGAAATTTCTGCTTTTAAGTTGCGACTTACGAGCTTGTGTAATAATTGTAGTCACAGTGAAGTAAAATATTTGTACCAAGGTGCAGAGTACAAAGATCCAAATTTTTTTATCTTCCGTTGGTTCAGTGTGTGATCCAGAAAAAATCTTCACACTTCTTCATGTTTCTGTTCTCCTGTCTTCAAAAACTGTGTTTGTACTCCTTTGGATGATAATATTGTATTTGAATAGACACTGAAGTTGGCACTGCGCAACTTACACAATCTAGATCTTACTGTTCCCCCTACATCTTGCCAAAAATAAAAGATAAAACATGCTACAGTTACTTGAAATAACTTCTAATTTGTGATACATCCACTTAATCATGGTCATTTAAAAATGCATTTATCTAAAACTTTACATGAAATTCTGTAGCAGGGATATCTAAATTCAGAAATTATACCCCTGATTTTTCTTAAAAGCAATGTAAAGTAAGACTGCATTCTTACCACATATATTTTATTTAGATTCTTGTGAAATATGGTCCAAGTACTGAAGTGCAATAAGATTTCTATGATTCACAAAGACTGAGAAAATATGTCAGTCACCATAAGAGCAACATTTACTTAATGCTTAAAAGCACCAATATGGAATAACATGAAGGCCTGAAACAAGATTTGGTGATCAGAGAGAATGTCAGGATAGGTCACACAACTGGAGTGCTGCAATGGGCAGATGCAGGGTCTGTGGAATTCAGGTTGGGAAGGTGAGAAGGTGATATCATCTCTTATGTGAGAGAGCAATAGGGATGCCTGGGTCCCAATGCCTGCATTGGGATGGCTCTCTGCCTTGGGATGGATGATGAGACGGCTGGGTGCTGATGGCTAAGAATAAGTGGGCAAACCCTAATGTTTGAAGAGGCATTTATGAAGGGTTAGGAAAGTTGACTCTGGTGAGGGATATGGGGACAAAAAGAAAGCTTTCTACAGATACATCTTTGGAAAAAGGAAGGCGAGGGAAAATCTGGGCCTACTGCTGAATGGTCAGGGAGCAAGAAGTAAGGGAGATGGGGAAGGCCCAAGTCTTTCTTCATCTCAGTCTTTAGAGATAAAGCAGTCTCAGGTCACTAAGACCAGCGGGAAAGACCAGGGGAAAGAATATTTATCCTTCGTGGAGGAGGATCAGATTAGAGAACTTTCAAGCAAGACTGGGCATTCACACATTCACAAGATCTGATAGGTTGCACAAGAGTGCTGAGAGAGTTGGCCCTTGTGAGGCCACTCTCAAGTAATTTTGAAATGTCACTGCAACTTGACGAGGTTCCTGAAGACTGGCAAAAAGCAAATGCCATCCACAGCTTCAAGAAAGGCACAAAGGAGGATCCAGAAAATTACAGATTAATCATTCTCACATCAATCCCAGTAGGTAACTGGAGCAAGTAATCCAGAACACCGTTTCCAGACATTTTAAGGAAATGAAGGTGATTGGGAGTAGATTTATGAATCCTAGATTATGTGTGACCAACCTGATAACCAAACATGAAATGACTGGCTCAGTGGATTAGTGGAAAATAGTGGCTGCTGTTTATCTCAACTTCAGCAAGGGTTTTGACATTGCCATCTGTAACACCCTCCAACAAACTGATAAAACATGGACTACAAAAATGAAGGTGGATTGAAAACTGGCTGAACTGCCAGGCTCAAAGGGTTTTGGTCACTCACACAAACACCAACTGTGTGGGGTGGTCACTACTGGTATGCTTCAGGGATTGAGACTGAGTCCAGTTTAACAATTTCATTAAGCACCTAGAAGTGGTGGGACAAGACTGCAACCTTAGCAAAATTGCAGATAATACAAAACTGAGATGAGTGTTGCTATACAGACAGATCTGAACAGGCTGGAGAAACGACCCAACAGAAGCGTTACAAGAAAATGCCAAATTCTGCAACTGGAATGAAATAACCCTCCACACCAGCACAGGTTGACGACTGAGCAGCTGGAAAGCAGCTGGAGGCCCTGAAGGATGAGTAGACCACGAGCTAACAACATGCACTTACAGCAAAGGCTGACAGCCTCCTTGTCTTCAAGAAGAAGAGTGTTGCCAGCAGGCAGGGAGATGTCATCCTTTCTCTCTGCTGACTCCGGGGAGAGACATCTGGAGTGCTGAGTGCAGTCCTGGGCTCTCCAGCACAAGCGAGACATGAACATACTGGAGTAAGTCCAGCAAAGGATAACAATTAAGAGACTAAAGCACCTCTCATAGAAGGAAAGGCTGAGAGAGCTGTGAGTCTAGCCTAGAGAAAAGAAAGCTCAGGAAGATCTTATCACTGTATATAAATATCCGATGACCAAAGTAAAGACAGAGCGAGACTCCTCTCAGTGGTCGCAGTGACAGCAGAAACAGCAATGCACAAAAGTCAAAATACCCAAGATTCCATTTAAACATAAGAATAATTTTTTTTTCTGTGAGGGTGGCTGTGAACAGATTGCTCAGAGAAGTTGTGAAGTCTCCATTCCTGGAAATACTCCAGCTTGATTGGACACACAGCCCTGAGCAATCTGCTGTAGCTGACTTGTTCTGGGCAGGGGTGGGACTATGTGCTCTCCAGAGGTGCCAGGCAGCTTTGATGCTTCTACCATTCTGTAGCTGAAACCTTATCCTGGCCCACTGTTACTCACATGGTTGGTACTGTACAGCCAGGGTCCCTTGCTGAGGAAGCTCATGCTATGCTCTTAGCAAGGAAGGAGTTCGCACCCATGTCTTTCAAAGAACTGGAGCTTGTTTCACCCCTCAGTTGATGAGCCAAAGTTACGGAAGTAGACTTCTGGCAAGTAAACTTGCCCTGATTATCAAGCTTTTGGAAACAGTACTGCTCCTCTTCCTGCCTCCTGCTGCTTTAAACAAGCAGTCCAGCGGCCCAAGTTCCCCAGTCAGCCTGTCAGGGCAGGCCTTTCCGGCACTTGCAGCCCACCCTGCTTGACCACTGTTGCCAGGACAGACACGTCTCCATTTCAGAGCCCTGCAACCATGACCAGTGTGCACAGCCAGCATTGTTTGATTGTAGGATCAGCCTCCAGGAGAGGTATCACAGGACTCTGAAAATGGAGAACTCCAGAGACCCTCAGTCAAGTAAATGGAACTCTGCCTGTGCAGAGGGGGACGTGCACTTTTGGAGTCTTTTTACATGCTTTTAATCTTAGATGCTACCAAGAAGAAAAAGAATAATTCCCAAAATAGTAACAGATTTTGAGCTTTAGTATGTAACAGGTTTTGAATCTGACAGATTTGATTGTACAAATTAGGAAAGAAATGAAAATATACATAAGAGGCTTGAATAAATGTTTTCTCTAGGCTCACTGCAATGGGTGAAAAAGTGTAGCACAAAACTGTACATATTTATCCCAAAGGCAGGCCACAATGCCCTTGACTGTATACCACAACTCCCACTGCAAATTTGTATGTGTTTGGCTCACTGACTCAATATACAAAGCATTATATCACAAACAAAGGCTGTTGTTTACAAAGCCAAGTCTACTAGAAGACCCTAAATTGGTCTACTCTACCCCAGCCTAGTGATGAAGTATCCCCATTTGACTTCAACAAAGAAGCCAAATCTATGTAAATAAGTGGATGATTTGGTTTATAATTATATGCTGAATTTAAATTAGATCTACTAGGCATATGTTCTTCAGGGTTGATATTTGTATTAGAGAAAGTCTCTATTAGATTTTTAAAGTTCATCTGAAATATTACCCGCTCATGGAGTAGGCAGTACCGTTCTCACAACCAGTACAGTTGCATTCATTTACTACTTCAAGTGTCTGAACTTCTCTTTTCTGGAAAGGACAATGCTCACTTGGTCTTCACAGCAGTTACAATGTCCAGCCACACTTTGATAAAGGCAAGGACTTGCACTAACTCTGCCAGACACAAGAATGCAGAAAGTAACAATTAATTACATTATCCTTTGTCGCTGTCTGGAGAGGATTGATTTAATCAGAACAGATCAAGAAGATAATTCCATCCAAACCGAAGACTTTTCTGCCATCATCTTTGAGCATAAGGGAGAAATTTTAAAGCCTCATGTGTGGTCAGCCAGACAGCTGAACACCTTCTCTGGTGTCTGTACAAAAGCCCATGCTTAGACTCAGGAACTTCTGACATTGACACACTTAGGAAGGTCATCATTTAGGCACCATTCCCTGACACTGGAAAGTTGGAGCAAAATTATTTATGCAGAAATTGTTTAAATAATTCTCCTAACTCTGGTTAAACAACTACAAACCCTGAATTCAGTAATTAAAGGAATTTCTTTCAGGATTAGGGCTGAAAATTTTAACAATTTTCCAAAAAGAAATGTGGATTCTCAGTGGCTTCTATAATCTCAGATTTTGTATGGTACCCAAACAAATCTGTATTTGTTTATTTAACATACGATGTGGCATAATATATGTCTACAAAGTGTATTTTACATTTGTTGTTTCAAGTACTGAAGAACAACAGATTTCTTTTATACTGGATTATTATATAACCATTATATAGGAAAGCTGCTCGAGGCCTGGAGACACGCCATCTATAATGCAGCTGTCTCCTTTGAGAACACACACAGGATCACTCTCGAGGAGAAAAGGCAACGCAGAAATGTCTTGCAGAATACACCATCTAAGGAGTCTTTCCGCTGTGCCTTTTGCAATCGGATATGTCTGTCTCATATTGGCCTCATAAGCCACCAGCGTGCCTGTAACAAATGTGGATAGAGCCTTCCCAAATCTTCGTTCACAAAGCCTAGCCATGATGATATAGGAAAGCTGCTCTAGGAACATATATTAATATAATTTTAAAAATAATTACTGATATTTCTGTATATGATACTTGTTTATTACACATGCAGTGTAGCCAAACTCTAAGAAACATTAAATCATAGAAGCACAGAATTGTTTAGGTTGGAAAAGACCTCTAAGATCATCGAGTCCAACCTTATCAATTAGACTGTGGCACTTAGTGCCATGTCTAGTTGTTTCTTGAACACACCTCCAGGAATGGTGATTCCACCACCTCCATGGGCAGCCCAGTCCAATAGTCAACAACCCCTTCCGTGAAGAAATTCCTACTGATGTCAAGCCTGAACGTCCCCTGGTGCAGCTTGAGGCTATGATGTCCTCTTGCCCTGACGTTATTTGCCTGGGAAAAGAAGCAACCACCTTGCTATGACCTCCTTTCAGGTAGTTGTACAGAGTGATGAGGTCTCCCCTCAGATAAACAACCCCAGTTCCCTCAGCCGTTCCTCATATGACTTACCCTCTAGACCCTTCCACAGCTCCACTGTCCTTCTCTCGACTTGCTCCAGCACCTCAATGTCCTTCCTGAATTGAGGGGCCCAGAACTGGACTTGAGGTGTGGTCTCACCAGTGTCAAGTACAGAGGGACAATGACTGCCCTTGTCTTGCTGCCTAATAAAAGCCAGGATGCCATTGGCCTTCTTGGCCACCTGGGCACATGGCTGGCTCATGTTTAGCCACTGTCAAACAGCATACCCAGGTCCTTTTCCACTGGGGAGCTTTCCAGCCACTCTTCCTCCAGCCTGTAGCGCTGCCTGGGGTTGTGATCCAAGGCCAGGACCCAGCACTTTGCCTTACTGAACCTCACACCACTGGCTTTGGCCCCTTGATCCAGCCTGTCCAGATCCCTCTGCAGAGCCTTCCTACCCTCCAGCAGATCAACACTACCCCCCAACTTGGTGTCGTCCACAAACTTGGCAACCGTACACTCAATCCTCTCATTCAGATCAATAAAGATACTAAACACAACTGGCCCCAAAACCAAGCCCTGGGGAACACCACTGGTGGCAGGTCACCAGCTGGATATGACACCATTCAATACCCCTCTCTGGGCCTAACCATCCAGTCAGTCCTTAAACCAGCACTGAGTGCACCTGTCCAAGCTATGGGCTGCCAGCTTTTCCAGAATGCCACGGGAGACAGTATCAAAGGCTTTGCTGAAGTCCAGGTAGACAACATCCACAGCCATTCCTGCATGCATTAGGCAGGTCACGTTGTCACAGAAGGAGATCAGGTTGGTGAAGCAGGATCTGCCTTTCATAAACCCCTGCTGGCTGGGTCTGATGCCCCAGTTTCCTGCGTATGCTGTGTGGTCACGCTCAAGATACTCTATTCCATAACCTTCCCTGGCACCAAGGTCAGGCTGGCAGGCCTGTAGTCTTCTGGATCCTCCTTCAGATCCTTCTCACAGATGAGCACCACATTGGTCAACCTCCAGTCCTTTGGGACCTCCCCAGTTAGCTAGGACTGGTGATAAATTATGGAAAGCATCTTGGTGAGCTCCTTTTCCAACTCCCTCAGTACCCTTGGGTGAACCCCATCCAGTCTCATAGACTTCTGAATGTCTAAATGGTCAGCAAGCCATTAATTACTTGCTCCTGCGTTGCAGGGAATCTATTCTGCTCCCTGTGCCTGTCTAACAGCTCACGAGACTGGTTTTCCTGAGCATAACCAGTCTTACTGTTAAAAACTGAGACAAAGAAGACATTAAGTACCTCAGCCTTTTCTTCATCTTCACAGTGACACAGTTCCCCTCTGTGTTCAATAACGGATGGAGATTTTCCTTGGCCTTCCTTTCATTGTTGATGCATTTATAAAACCACTTTTCATTGTCTTTCACAGTGGCAGGCAGATTGAGTTTCAGTTGAGCTTTTCCTTTCTAATTTTCTCTCAACATGACCTAATGAGATCCTTGCACTCTTCCTGAGTTGCCTGTCCCTTCTTCCAGAGATGATAAACCTCTTTTTTTGCTCTGAGTTCCTGTTATACTGAAAATAGTGATTAACGGGTCAAGCTTCTGAGTTGTCTTTGGATATGCTACTACAGCATTTTGGTGCATATCAACAGTGCATTATCAAGGCAAATCTACTGCCCTCACTTATCATGCTTTGACTCTCTTCACAATGCCATCTTTGCAACGCACTTTCTAACGTAACCAAACTGGAAGATGGATTCCATGAGTGCACATAATATGTTTCAGTTGCTAATGTGGATGCAAGATACTCAACCCAGTGATCAGGCTGCAGCCCCTTAAATCCTCCAGTGCATAACAAGCACAGAGGTAGAGGCAGAAAGCTCTCATTACGTACAGTTGTTGTCGTTTAGGAATGGTAGGCCCCAGTTTAGTGCTCCCCAATGAGACTCTCCAAACCAGGCTGCTCCTCACTCGCTCCCCCTTCTCCTCCTGCAGGTGGTTGGAAAAGAGAACTGGAGCCACAAAAGGTAAAGATCACAGGTTGAGATAAGTACAATTTACTGGAAATAGCAATGAGATAAGAAAACAAACAGTTAAGAGCGACAATACTAATGATAGTACAAGAGAGAGGCGAACAGTTCACATGGAAACCCCCTGACAGTAGACAATACCCAATCTGTCTCATCAACAACTGATGAGACAACCAGCATCTAGGGTAAAATATAAATACAATAAATAATATTTTTAAGAATATAAATTAAGAAAATAAAGTATTTTCTATGTGGAAAAGATATAAACTTATCTTCAGCGGAACCCAGGCCTTCCAAAGCAGCATAGCACTATTGTTCACATAACAGAAGGCCTAGGCAACCACGAAATGCGTGCACTACTGCACCTCCTGCCCAGCAAAGCAGTGCAGCCATCTGTTCCCATCCCTAAGGCCAAACATGCAGACTGCACAGGTAGTTGAGTTAGCAGAAGAAAAGGCATCTCAGTTCCTCAGCTGTCTCGTACAGATAGATAGAGTGTGTATTCCTGAATGAGTGACTGTACTTCTCTGCCCTGCTCTGGTGACACTCTACCTGGAGCACCACATCTAGCTCCGGAATCCTCAGTACGGGAAAGACATGGACTTGTTGGAGCAGGTCCAGAGGAGGGCCACAAGGATTAGGGCTGGAGCCCCTCTGCTATGAGGAAAGGCCGAGAGAGTTGGAGTTGAACAGCCTGGACAAGAAAAGGCTCTTTGTAGATCTTAATGCAGCCTTTTAGTACTTAAAGGGGGCTTACAAGAAAGATTAACGCACACTTTTTAGTAGGGCCTGTAGTGATAGGATAAGCTTATAAAGGGTAGATCCAGACTAGATATAAGGAAGAAATTTTTTACAATGAGAGTGGTAAAACACTGTCACAAGTTTCCCAAAGTAGTAATGGATGCCTCATCCCTGGAACTAGTCAAGGTCAGGTGGGACAGGGATCTGGGCAACTTGATCTGGTTGGAAATGTCCCTGCTCTCTGTAAGGGGGCTGGACTGGGTGACCTTTGAAGGCCCTTTCCAACTCAAACTATTTTATGACTCCATGATTCAATGACACTCTGGGATGGTAACTGAAGAAGAAAAGCCAACATAATAAGCAGATACTACTCATGCAAACAGCAAGGGACTGACCCTAGCCAATGGACCAAGCCAACTTCACCTAACCGTAAGCAACACCCAAATATCAGTAGGCATTTGGAGAACAGGTACCACATATAGCTGGACTACAGATATGCAGATCATCAGTTAAGAGGGGACATCCACACCACAAAGGGGATAAGTAAAAAATACTCAAGACACTAGTGAATGACTTGTTACGGCTATAAGATAGCCTAAGTGTAAGACTGTTTTGTGTACTAGTATTTACCCGTTAGATAAGTAATAAACAACTGACCTAAGTAGAACTGTTTGGTCATTTGTGCATTTACTACAGTATCCAAAAGAACCACGGCAAGCAATCAGACATTGCAGTGTCTACATCTGCACTAAGTTGCCTATCCCTTAACATCAACATCTGTACATATCTCCTTTGCCTTTTTCCCTCTCATTATGAGCACTCATAGGAATGAAAATCACAGAAATTAATGGGACTAGACTTCCAAGAATGCAAAAGGGCTTGTTTCTTTGTATAAAATCTGCCAGACAGTTGGGTCTTCTTGACAAAAGATTTTGTGAAAGATGCTGCAAAAAATGATACTTATACATATGTTTACGGTGTGCTTGGACAAATTCTTGGAAAAGATTCTCTGATGTTTACAAAAAAAGACTAATCATGCACGGTTCAGAAAATCAGTAAGCTGAAAATGGTCATAGGGTGGCAAAGTTAAACAAGTAAAATGCACATATATGCTTGCTCTTGTACTTCTCTAGGCATTAACTTATACCACCTGGACCAGTAAAAATACTGGATTTGATGTACCCAATCAGTTTGATTGTTTTCACACACTTTACTTCAGTATTTTGTGTTGTCTTTCGTACTGTTTCATAAGACATATAGCTACTGTGTTCTGTACAACATGGCTGACAGGAATGCATTATGTTATATTTCAGATATGCTACAAATGACAGAGTGTATCTAAAAACCACTGGGAAATGCAAGCAACCTATGAAGTGGACCTAACAAAATAAATTTAAAAAAGGGAAATGTATGAAATTACTAGACAGCTAATTATGACTTTTTAAGAAATATCCATGTAACTGTTGAAAAAAAACTTAAAGCATTATAAATCCAGTATCAGAAAAAAAGTTATCCATTGGAGTAGTCTTTCTTCCACTACCATTCTCAGCTTCAGAAACTGCAGCAGAAATTCCTGCATATGATGCCAATTCTTTTTTCCAGAGGTGTTAAAAGTTTTGATTCTGACAACAAA
The DNA here is from genome assembly GCF_036250125.1 of Pseudopipra pipra. Taxonomy (NCBI): domain Eukaryota; kingdom Metazoa; phylum Chordata; class Aves; order Passeriformes; family Pipridae; genus Pseudopipra; species Pseudopipra pipra. Next base: position 25,031,556 of record NC_087581.1, on the reverse strand, counting down.
AAGCAATAATTTTTACAGTCCATGACCAACTTCTGTTTCAGCCCTCTGTTAGTCCACTGGAGAAAAACTTTGATTATATTCTGATTATTCCTTATCCATATAAGAAGGTATAAAATTAATTGAGATATGCAGCATATTCTGTATCTAAATATAAACCACAAGGCTTTTAGCAATACAACCACTTTTAATCAATAGTGCTTTCATATTTCAATTTGGCAGGTTGTTTAATACTGTTACAAAAGTTCTATGAAGTGACGGAATATTTAAGTGATTATCTTTCCAAGATGACAAATTCAAAAAAAAGGAGATAATCTCTCAAAAAATTAAGATGAGACATGTTCTTTGATCAAGATCAAATTGATAAAATGTTGAAACAAAAATCTATAGAAATTTATTTGAAATTATTTGAAAGAGTTTCCATTAGATTCTGAGTACCTCTGCAAAATAATTTTATAGATGGAAACATCAGAACATTGAAATGATTAAATAATTTTCCTGTAACAAAATTAGCTACTTCCCTTTGACACAGCAATTGATCATGTATTTACAGACCAAAATGCTGGTATAGACTAAAATATTTTGCAAATATACTGGCTCGAGGAAAATGTTTACTGATATTTATAAGCCTATATTTTAAATTTCTGCCAAGACCTTGATTTGTTCTTTCCACACACATACAGACACATAAGTTTCATGATCTGAGTAAAAAAATTAACCACCCAGTGGTTTTATCCTCCAACTTTATGGCATTCACCACAGCTCACCCTGCTCATGTTGCCAAGAACGTAACCATGCAAGTGACAACTGACACAACAGAAAAGACATCCAGAAGCAAAACACTTTAAGTCAATGCTTTCTTTACCAACATGGATGACATGAATGTTGCTAAAGCTTTTACCAGGGAACTGGGTCACATCACTCTGGTAATTTTTCTGGTAAAACTACTCAGCGTCCAACACCGCTTTTAGGTCTTTTACCTTTTAAAATTCAATGAAAACACGAATCCTCAAACATTTCCATGTACTAGAATACCAGCTAAATAAACGTACCCGTATTTGCTGGATAGATAGAATGAAAGATGCTTATAAAAGTATCTTTTACTATCAAATCAATTAAATGCATTGCTATGTATTGTTATTAGATTGTTCATACCTGTGTCCCATTTTAATGTTTCTGATTGAAAAGGCTAGTGATGCAAGTTTTATTAATTCAGGATTGTTGTGTTATAAACTTAAATCTCTGTCAGTTAAGCCGTTGTTCCTATATACTTTAATATTTTCTCAATATTTTCTAGTAAATAGTTTTTACAGCTATAACGGTTACACAGGGTCCTGGAAATCAGAGTAAATCGATCAACATTTTGAAAATGCTTCTGTGGTATATAAAAGCAATTTCAGTTTGTTCCTGTAGGGACAGGTGAAGTGGGGTGGTTGCAGGGCATGCCACACAAATGTCAGGTTCTTGTATGTCAAAGATGTCAAGACTGGTAAAACGTGTTGGTGGAATATTTGAGGATACAGACCAGTACACAAGGAACGGTCACGAGGGAATGCCATGGTTTACATGGATTACAGGCAAGCATTGGCTGCACTGACTGCAGCAGCTGTGTATAGAGCTTCAGAGATACTTTGCTGCATAGTAAAGGGTTGCAGACAGGGATGCACTGGGACTAGAGATATAAAGCTGTGGCCACTAGATGTGTGGGCACTGTGTACACAAACAGCCTCAAGGTCTCCTATCCCCCAAGAATACTTAACCTCAACATAGACAAGAATTTCTTTATGTATACATTGAGGGTGGCAGAGTTCTGGAACAGGCTGCCCAGGGAGGTTGTACAGTCTCCCTCTCTAGTGACATTCAAAACCCACCCAGATGTGTTCCTGTGTCACCTGCTCTAGGTGATGCTTCCTTGGCAGAGGGGTTGGACTAGGTGATGTCCAGAAGTCCCTCTCAACCCTAAAAATTCTGTATACACCTGGAACAAGCAGACACAGCCTGTCAGGAACGCAGTCGGCTACCACACCTAAGCGGTAACCTCCCTGGCGGTAAATAAAGACTGGATGTGGCACTCAGCGCCATGGTCTAATTAACACGGTGGTGTTCGGTAACAGGTTGGACTCGGGGATCTCAGACGTCTTTCCCAACCCAGTTGATCCTGTGACTCTGTGCCAGCAGGGCACCCGCGGCCCCATCGCCCGCACTCAGGTCGCAAAGGCCACGTGGGCCGAGAGCGGCCACTGGGCACGCCGGGGCCTCAGCTGGGCCTCCCGCAGAAGCCCGGCGACCGGCGGGACAGGCCCAGCGGCGGCCGCATTGCCCCTTCCACCACCGCCGCCTATCGCCGGCGACCCGTTCCCGGCCCCCCTCCCCTTCGCCCTCCTCCTCCTCCTCCTCTCGCCCCGGGAAGATGGCAGCATGGGCCCGCAGGCGGAGAGGGAGCGTAGACACCTCCGCCATCTTGGGGCGGGCGGGACTGCGCCGCCGGGCCCCTCCCGCCGGGCCTCCGCCGGAAGTGGCGTCAGTGGCCCCCTGCGCGGCCTCGCCCCCCGCGCGGGCCTCGCGCCGCCGCTGCGCTCCCCTCTGCCCTCCCTCCGCACTCCCGCGCGCGCACCCCCGCGCGGGCACAGAGCCGGGTGGGCGCGCGCCCCGGGCCGGGCGGGAGCGGGCGGGAGGGGGGGTATCGCCCACGCCCGCGCGCGCCGGCCGTTACCGCAGGCTCCGCCCCTTCCGGGGCGCGCGGCCGCGCCGCCGCCCCCGCCTCCCTCCGTCCGCCTGCCGGTCCCTCCCTCCGCGCCCGCTCTCCCTTTTGTGAGTTATAGCAACCGTTGCCTTGTGAGTCGAGCGCCATAGTCACCGTAGTCCTGGCGACTGTTACCCATCAACAACAGCCGCTCCGCGCCCGCTCCTGCTCCTCCTCCTCCTGCCGCTGCTCCGCACCCCCCGCCTCACCGTCACCCACCACCACAACAACAACAACAACAACCGCAGCCGCCGCCAGCACCAGCAGCGACAGCGGGAGCGCCGCCGCAGCCCGCCCCGGCACAGGTGAATGCGCTCGGCGGGCGCTCTCCGGCCCTCCCTTCTCTTCCTCCTCGTCCTCCTCCGCGCGGCATCCAGGCCCGGGATGCGCCCTCGCGGCTCTCCCGTGCTCGCGGGGCGCGCGGGGCACCCCCGGCCTCCCCCCCGGTCTCCCCCGGCCCCGGGAGCGAGGCGCGGGGCGGGAGCGGGGTGCGGGCACGGCCGAGGGTGCCGGGGCGGGCAGCGGGGAGCGGGGCCGGCCCCGCGCGGGTGAGCGGCAGCCCAGGCTGGGCGATGCTGCGGGACCTCTGGGACAATCGCTAGGATGCGGTGGGTGTGCGTCCGGCTCGGGTCTCTCGATCGTACGGGTCGAGAGATGGAGAAATCGGCCGCAGGCGAAGGCTACTGGCTTTAAAGCCCAAAAAAAGCCGGTTGAGGCTGGGAGGAAAGATGCAGCCGGAGACGGATCCTGTAGCACAGCAAGAGCAGGGGTTGTTTTTCCCCTTTAACGTACAGGGGCCTTGTTCTGATTTAATGTGACTACTAAATGTTGCAGGTTTTTGTGAACTTGCTGTATCTTTTAATGATAGTCTCCTACCGTCGATCATATCAGCTACTCTTTTTTTTTTGGTGTTTTCTGTATGAATTTTTTTCTTTTATTCATAATTAGTGTTGCTGTTTGTTTTAGTGCAGTCTACATTTTCTTTGTATTGTGAAGTGCGTTTTTGTTTATTCATACCCCCACCCATACACACACGGAGTAGCAGGTTGGTTTTTTTCTTATCGCACTCCTTTTGCAGGGAATTGTTTTTTAAACAGTGCTTTCATGCTGCCAGTGTAGTATGGAACTGTGCATGTGTAGGTCTAGTGTATTGCACGAGTTACGTTCATGTGGAGAGAATCCATTTCAGTTTCCTTAAACTCTCCACAATGATGGCAATTCAAGATCCTGACTGCAAGTTTCAGTGCTGAGGATCAAAGAAAGGAGAAAACAAGAAATAGTATTAAAACAAAGTCTCTGTGATTTTGCTATTGCTGTTGTGTTTCAAGAGTGTGTTTGGAAAAGAGGGAAGAGGCAGCTTTTTACCTCTCGAGATGTAATAGAAATCGTATTATTAATGAGTATGGTTTGCTTTGTATTTTCAATCCAAAATGCTTGTTTTCTTCATCCTTTTTGTGATTGCTTATTAGGATCTAAAGATTTGTGTTGTCAGTAATGTCAAATCATACTGCATTATACTTTTTGAATTTCTTTGGATGAACTGAATTTTAGGCATCTTTTATGGCAGTGAAATTTTCTTAACATCTCCATATCTAGTTGCACTCTCTCCTTTGACTTGTCAAATCATGTATTGTTTTGGCAAGCTTTTTTACTTTTGAAGTGGTAACTTATTTATTTAGTATAATAATTAGAAGAAAATTATATTCTCATTTTTAATCTAAAACCTACATTTTAATTGTATATACATGTTTTCCATTTTTTTATCTTTAGAACCCTGTGCAAAATGCAGGATTTCTCATTACAGTTTCAGCTACAAGATGCTTATTTTGTCTTACATTGGAACTACCAACGAATGTGGCAATTTTTTAAAGCGAGTATTGACTACAAAATCTGCTAAGTAGTTAGTGCATTGTTGATACTAATATTTCTTGAGGTAAGGCACATTAGATCTGTGCCTTTTCTTTTTAATGTATATTTCATGGGCCTACAATGACTTAGGAAATAAATTATTTTGACTAATGATCAAAAGTCTTTACGTCATCATTATTTTATTATTTTGCTCAAGGATTAAACCACTCCATGCTGATTTTCTAGGTCCTACTGTCAAATATGTTAAAGACATTAATAATTTTTAGTGTGAGTTTTAGGATGGTATCAGTTATATGGCACACTTACATCTTGATGCATTTGTTATTATTTTCTTGGTTCATTGGTTTTTAAATAATTTCTGGCATCTACTGTTGTTGAAAAGAGAAGATGTCAGCTCTGCACCATATCTTTCTTGAGCAGTCCTCTTGGAGTGGGACAGAATACTACTCAGGATTGGGTCGTTCCCTGGGTATTGAAATCTCTTTGCAGAACATGTATCCAGGCTGCTGGGTAGCAAAGGAAAGTGCGTGCGTGTCTGTGAGACAAACTTTGTTTTAACTCTGTGAGGAGGCGTACAGGTCTTAAAAATTATATTAAAAGCACATGATTTTGTCTAAAAACAGCAACCTTTGTAGTACTATTTAGCTCCATTTTCTTTAGCCAGTGACTGCAATTTGGAAAATAATACTTTAGGTATCTGAGAAAAGTACTGACTCCTTATTATCACTGAGATACTGTAATGACCACAGATGAGATCCTCATTATGCATTCTGATTCCCTAATGCCCACAGCTAACAAAATAGTTGGTGTTTGTGATGCTAACCAGTGTTTGAAAATCAGTTGGCTTGTGATTTTTTTTTTTTTTTTAACACATAGGTTTTCATGACTTATGTGGTGTAACTACCTAATGGTTTTTCAGTGTATCCAAATGAGCCAGTCAGGATTTTACGCTCTGTTGTGTTACTAGTGAGCTAAACCTACATTGTGCTACTGTGGAGAAACCCTTTCAGTAATGTAGTGTAGGTAAATGAAATGGGAATCAAAGGTACAATGCCATTAAAGAGTTCAAAGTCACGGTGCTTTATTTGATAATTAGGTTCAGCTTTGTTAGCACTATCCCATTTCTTGTTCCTGCCTGATAGGGTAGTTTGTTAATCACAGAACTGCCTACAGAAATAAATATTGCAGTTTCTTTCCATTTACTAAACTTTATATTGAGAAGGAAGGCTTTATCGTTGCAGTTCTTTTTAGTGTTCTAGCTAGTGTTTCTGATTTTCATGCTTTATTTTGAGAGGCTTTCTTTGCTCTTAAAAAATTCTCTATTAGTTGTATTTTTACCTGCAGTCTCCGAAAGCTTACCATCTGCAGGTAAGTGTCATGAGGAATGCTTAAAAAATGAATAGGCTTTAAAAAATACATGACTATTAAAATACTTTTTAAAAATAATTTTCAGTTGAAAAGACATGTTGTGAATACCCTACAAATACAAACAGAATAAAAAATAAGCTTTCAGTGGCAATGTAATATGCATGTAGTGGGAGTTCCATTTCAAAATCAAACTCCTTGTCAAATGAATGTGTTAGAACAAAAGAGCGGAATGTTTTGAAATTATCAATGAAAATGCTTATTTTTTTATTAAGAATTAGGGCTGAAAAAATTAGTGAGGCTTTTAAAATGAATAGGCTAACGTTTAAGAAATTTTTTTCTTTAGCCACAAATTTATTATTTATGTATTTTGCCTACAGTTTGTTGTCAATCATAACAATACTTCTCTTTTCTCACAGATGCTATTGTACCCATATTTTGGAAATTTAAGGATCAGTACATACACTGATTTGGCTAAATCTAGTTTGTTAGAGACAGATGGCTGATTTAAACAGGTGTCACTTTCATTTCTTTTGCCTTGTGTTGAGTCTTCCAGAGGTTTACAAAAGAGCTGCCTAAAGCAGATGGTGATCTCCACTTCTGTGATTAGCAAAATGTACTTTTGTAAGAGATTATTTTCCTAGTGACTAGGTGTATTTAATAGTTTGATATGTCATATCAGAGTTTGTGTTTTGTTAAAATGTCATATCAGAGTATGAACTGTTCCATGCAGTATAAGCGTCATTTTTTTAATTCTTTTCTCATTGGACTTTGAAAAGAGATTATTTGGGTGTGAAATTTAGCAGGTTTTGAGTGTGTGGATAGGTGTAGTCCTAATAATTGTCATTCTTGCAAGTCCAAGAGCAGATATGTTGCTTGGTGTAACATTTTGTTTCATTAACTTATTTACCTTTTTTTACTTAAAGAATATTCCACTTTAGAATATTTTTTAATAAAAATGACCTATTATTAAGAACACAGAATTAGCTTCAAACTTCTGTCTTTTTTAGAATTTTTTTTCTGGTACCCTTCTGTATTAGCACACCTGCAGTTTTCTTTCTTTTAAATTTTTTTTATTCAGCACTTAAAATTTCCTCAGTTACAAAAGATTTTAATAAGAAAGCATGAAAAAGAAGTTTGTTTTCTGATAATTCTTTGGTATTTTTGTTTCTAAGGGTTTCCTTTTTCTTTTTTTAATGTTGTCTTTTTTGTAACAATGACTGGTGTTTATTGTTAGTTGTTTTCTTTCAAGTAGATGCACCAGAGGGTGCTATGCTATTTGAAATACAAAACTGAAAGCAAATTCTAAAAATTCTTTCATTGAAATACATTGATAATGCATATAGGATTTGAATAAACCTTACTGAAATTTTCCCACTTTCCTCTGTGCAGTGCAATATAGCAAACTTAATGTGTTGACAATATTATGCTAAAAATCATAGATGATATTGGCTGCTCCGTATCTGATTATGTCTGTGTGTGTAGATATACACACACACTTAAAATACAATTTCTGTTCATTGAAAGAGAACAAAGATTTGTATGTAAATTATGTCTTTATCACATATAGCTCAAACAGTGTATACTTTTTGAAGTACTGCATGAACTTGCCCGAGAGACATATGCATTTTGGAGTGACTTTAATTTGTATGTTATATTTTTCATTTATAAGTTCATATTCACATTTTATGTAACTTGTTCATTTATACCTGAACCCTTTTTAAAAAATGCATTGCTGCATATAGATTTTTCTTTCTTTCTTTCTTTCTCACTGCAACTCTTCCTGGAAGAAACTGAGGTTGAGCCATACTCCTGAATTGCAAAAGAGGCGGGATATTTTTCTCCATCAATCATTAGTTCTGGGAAAGAAAACCACCAACCCCCTACCACTCAAAACAAAACAAAAAACCAAACAAACAAAACCCAAACCAAACCCCAAACTACCCCAGGCTCTAGAAATTTACAAGTACCACTATGTTTTATTTCAGAAATTTCTCTGTGGATATAAGGACCTCAGAGATTAGAATTTAGTTGTAGTAACTTCTGTAGTTTAGTAATACCTATTTTTTTATCACACACTGTAAGATTAATAAGGTAATATTGTTTTTTTATGTGTCATGGCTAGTGTGTCTAGTTCAGTGTAATTTCCCTTTGGAAACATGTGAAAATGTACAGGCTGGAGCTTGGGTAGTACACCTTAAATTGCTTGATTTTTGCACACTACCTTTAGTTGTTTTTCATGTTCCACTATGGCAAGTTGTTTGGTTTCGGTCCCCTGACTTCAGTTTTAGTGGCCTAAAATCCAGAAGTGGTGGTTAGACTATATGTAAGTTCTGTTTGATAAAGAAATTTTCTGGTTTACAATATAAATTTTAATGAGACTGGGAAGTTTAATTTCTAGCAATTCAGACTTCCTGTATAAATACCTATCTTATTTCTAATCGGTCTTGTTTAAATTCTTGGATGACATCCATAGCAATGCTCTGAGAATGTGAAATGTTGTATATCAGTAACTGAATTTTAGTATACTTGTAATATTTATGACTTTTATTCATTCATTAAAGAGAGGAAAAAGGATATTTAATACTCTTTTTACAGGTCATTTCATTCACCCATGGACCCAGTACATTGACTGTATCTCAGCTTCTTAGACCATCTCTGAGTAAACAATGTATTTAGTTCTTTCATTTTCTTCTTATTGAAGTCTGATTTCTAATAAGGCAAGAGCCATGGATTTAGATTTTGTTCAGGCTTTGGATGCTGCCTCTACAACTAATGACTCAAAGCTGTGTTTACTGTTTGTCTACCAAGTAAATGGATTTTCTCTTCTGTTTTACTACCTCATTATAATTAATCTAACAGTGCTTTCTCTTACATACCACCTCAGGGATGTTTTCTGAATGCTTAAACTCAGTGTAGTTAAATCATGCAACATTGCAAAGTAGAAACAGAAACAAGCAAATATGTTAAAATGTGTAGTATGTCACTTTGCAGCTGCCATCGAGTCAGATTATTCTACCTCAGTTAAGGTGTTCTGGATTTGTGGTTTTGGGTTTTTTTGGTTGTGTTTTGTTTTGGTTGGGTTTGTTTGTTGTTTGTTTGTTTTTTGTGTGTGGAGGTGTGTGTGGTAACTTTTTTTCTGTGCTGTTAACCATACTTCCCTTGCAAAGAATTGGAAAAGTGTAATAGGATTCTGAGCCAGAACTGCTTACAAGACAGTTATTAAGGCTGTAGAGGCTATTTATTATGCTTCTGTGGAGCCGAAATTCAAAAATACATTTTTGGCTCCAATGACCTAGTTCATGTTTGCTGAATTTTCAGGTGATGCATTGTATATTGTTTCTCTAATAACTTTAGTCTGGTTTTCTCTCCCCACTCCCCTCCCCAAATGTGCCTGAACCTGGGGCAGGGAGAAGGGAGAGCAGTCTTGCTTATGTATCTCCCTTAATCTGACAGTGATATTGGGTGTTTACAGGATTTCTGAAGGGTTTAACTTGCTCGGGGGTTAGATGACCAGGGTTGTCAATTTGAACTTTTGTCTTTTGGTGTGATCTGTTGCAGATAATCCATAAAGCATTTTAAAATGTTGCTGTTGGACTGTGTAGCTTCATCTAAACAAAACTAGTTTCTATCACCTGAGCTTTTCCTTCCTTATCCCATGGTAGCATTCTGCATTGCAAACAGCTGAGCGTGAAATTGACAGGCAAGTCTAAGAGAGTTGAACTGCAAAAAGTAACTAGTATTTACTAAGGAGGACTAAGTTCTACTCACTATTGGTAGGTGAAAGGAAAAATTACAAAATAACTATAGTTCTCTTGCCATTGGAAGCAGTGATGAAGGTTAGGATTTCTTTCATATGTTAAATGTCTCATAAATATGAAGATTCATTTTTTATTTAACTGCTGCAAAAAGTATTCCTGATTGTCCATCTAAAACCCTAACTTTTTATTCCAATAAGATGTGGGCTGTATTCTTACCTCTTTATTGTTCTGTGGCTTGAGAAGAGAGACAATAGAGTTAGAGATTTAATGCAGGAAGAATGTTTCCTCCTTCCCATATTTGCTGATGATATGCATACTGTAGTTCTTCCATTATGTGGCTATACACAAAGGATTGTTAATTTGCCTTTCTAGTTAAGGTTTTATATACTGTGTTTATTATTGTGATTCAATGTTAATTACTTTGTATCTCAGCAAATTTGGAAGATACAGTAAAGAAAAAACTTTGCCTTAGAACTACTTGCTTTAATTGAAAACCCATACCTGCTTTTGAAAGTATTTTTTAGAAAAATAGTTATTCTATAATCACCGTTTTAAAACCTATTTTATTTTATCCACTCTGTGTTAAACCACTTCATCTGATTTGCAGTTTGCAAAGGAGTTGATAAGTAACTCTTCTACATTCATTGTATTGTTTTCCTGTCAAATTTAGTAAACAGACAAATGTAGAATTTAGTATGTTTTTAGTTCCTCAGAGTTGATTCTGTGTAATAGTAATAGCAATTCCCTGTGACTTCTAGGAAGATTATTCGTTGGAGTTTCTGAAAGTTGTGGAAGCTCTTCTGTTGTTTTAAGGAGAAAAACATGCTTAGTATTAAACCATAGATTTAACATAATGTAATTATTATTTAATCGTAAATGGAGGTAAGTAGCACAGAAATGTAGGTTCCATTCCCTTATTTTGTCGAAATACTTTTGTGCTCAGATTCTGGGTTTTGAAGTGAAGCAAGAGTGAAAGACTTAAGATAAAAGCACAGCTCTTCATGGTGTTGTCTCTTTCCAGGTCCTTTCTGACTGATGGTTGTCCTGAGTTGCTCAGGTTTTCTCCAGTTCTGAGACTCTTTTGTACTGTAAGGAGCACAGTCCTGACAGGGTGTTTCAAGGGACAGTAGTGGGCAGGTGAACGTGTAGAGATTTGGTACACTGAGTCTGTGGTAATGTGGAGATGAAAAAGGCTTAGGATTTTGCAAACCTTGGGCTGGTTTACAAAATTTAGGTTTTGTGAGTGAAGCGCCCTTTGTTAGCACACTTTTGTCAAACTGAGGAAAAAAAAAAGGTTTATTTTTAGTAGACCAAGAATTAGAGTTCGTCCTACAAAGCAATAGCATAATTTATCATGCAAATAGTGACTGTCTTATGGAACAGACCTCCTAGTGTTTTGAAAGTTGTGAGTTTATGCTGGTTCAGTTGCATCTATTTGGTGTGGTGGGTTTTTTAATGCTGTTGTTTCAGTAGTTAGTAGTTAAACAGTATAACCTTAGGAACTTGTGTGGTCTGGGATATCCAGATTTCAGTAGTGTATTATATCTAAAGTTGTTCGTGGAGTCAGATCCTACTAAGATTTAAATTTCAGATATTAAATTTACCTGCCATGATCCTGATATGAACCACTAAGTCAAGTTTCCTGTCTTTAATAGGAAGGTTAACAGGTTCGAAGGTGTTCCATATCTTCACTGCTTGTCCTTACTTTAGTATTTATTTCTTATTGAATCCTGAAGAAACTGACATTTCTTGACTTTAGGGAAAAGGTAGATGCAGGGTCATGACTTCAATGCAGTGACCAGTTTTCTTGACCTAATGCGGACAGATTCTTCACGTGGCCTCAAATCACAAGTTACAAGTTAATCACAAGCATATTTCAGGCAATCAAGATGAGGAGTTTTAGGATTACTTTGCACGTGGAAGATTGCCTTTTAAGAGTTCCCACTGCATGATTTCAAGTTGAAATACTAATATTTTTTAAAAGTATAACATTTTCTTCCCACATTTTATTATATGGGAAAAGATATAGTGTCCAAGGGAGGAAGACAGATCTATGTGGCAGATAGGAAAATGGAAGTTCTGTTTTGGTAATCTGTGATAGAGGAAGGGAGGTGTGTGTGTGGAAAGTTTTGATCAGAAATGCTATAGTACTTGTCCCAGAGTCTGTAGTGTAGGAATGGCAGGGTTTGGCCATTAAACAGGGTTTGGCCATTAAAAATGGCCAAGATGTAATTGGGTGTTAACAGTGGGGATTGAGATGTTGATTCATAATATGTTAAGTCCACTAATAAAATTAGCTGTGTCATCTCCATAAAACAAGCTGCCTGGTCACAAACGTAACTTTATTTTGTAGCTGTGCTTCTGAACTCCCAGTGATCCGCTCTCATTGGCTAATATTTATATTTTGTTTTTAAAAATATGTTCATTTCACATGAAGTGCTTCTGCCTTTCACATACTAATTCAAAAGCTTTTTATGTACTGTCATTACAGCATTTAACCTGCTGGTATGGAAATGGTTTTGTTTAGTAAAGGAACAGAAGATGCTTAGGGTACTCAGTGCAGTATGGTGGGCAGTTTGTGGTTTATTTGTATTTGGCTCACTGGGCTTTTATTCCCTTGGAGAGTGAAAGAAATGTGGCAGATAATTTCCCAGGAATAACAATCATCTAGCAGGACATTGTATGATAACCTAGGTGGTTCAGCCTTGTCAAATGGAGTTACATGTTTTAGGGCAGTGGGTAAAACTGGTGGTTTTCACATCCCTGACTGGTATGTCATTTCTGTATTGAGTATATTTTCTGGAATAGTCTGTTAACTGTCCTTCACAGGGTGTTAGAAAACACATCTTTTCTTACAGCAAACATACAGACTATCTGTTATGAACACAGTAATTTTGTACTACTTAGTGAAATCTAGAGCAAAAGCAGTCACTGAAAAAAAGACTCTTTTAACCTACTTCTACAGTAATATACTGGCCAAAATGGAGAGGAGTACCAGTCCTGTGCAGCTCTCTAGGGCTTCATAGGCCCATAGCTGTTAGTCTGCAGACTACTGGCTGGGGATGGTGGCTGAGACTACAGGCTGGATGAGACCCTGAACATATGCAGCAGTGTGCCTTGGCTGTAGGGAAGATCCAAAGTGTCTCTTGGGCTGTATGAACACGAGTATAGGCAGGAAATAGAGGGAAATGCTTATCCCATCTCTCTCTGCATTTATTAGGCAACATTTACGTCCATTTCTAATTTCGTGTTCACCCTCACTCTCCCGTGGCAGTGGGAACGATGTTGGTAAACTGGAGTAAGTTCAGCAGAGGCCCACTAAGACAGTCAGGCACTAGAGCACCCAGGTCTCCAAGGAGGCACTGAAGGACCTGGGCTTGTTCAGTCTGGAGAAGAAAAATTTCAGGGATCCTAACAGCAGCCTTCCCTAATACCTAGTTCCCAAATATAAGGAGGTCATCAAGAAGATGGAGCGAGGCTTTTCACAGAAGTGCATCGTTGAAGGATGAGAGACAATGTTTCTTAGCTGAAACACTAGACTCGAGTTAAGGAAAATATTTTTCCCCATGAGGACAACCCAGCAATGCGTTGAAGTTTTCCCATCTCTGCCTTCGGAGATTTTCAAGCTCTGATAGGATAAAGCCCTGAGGAGCTGGTCTGATGCCAAGTCTGAGTCTGCTTTGAAAAGTAATTTGGACTTGGGAGCTCATGAAATCCATATCAGCCCAAGCTATGCTATGGTTTTACTTGTGATTCTTGCTCTACAGCAGAAGTTCCTAGATTGGATCTAGTTTGTCTTCTTGTTGGCCAGTTCTGTTGCAACTGACTGCATTTGCAGGCTTTTTGTTGCAGCAAAAGAGAAAAATAAATGAAAAGAGGAAAAACTGCAAACACCATTTTTATTGGAAATGATTTAGACTTTTGAAATACATTGGATAATTTCCTGTCTTTGGTGAAACAAATACAGGGGTTTTGGTGAAACATTCTATATTTGGCTAACTGCCTGGTGATTTCTAAGTGGTGTTCAAGATATATAAAAGCCAGGAATCTGAAGAGAGTTTTTTTGTTATGTCTAAAATATTTTCCTATAACACACCTATATCCCTGCTCATTTTGATTAGAATTGAATTGGCTCCAAAAAAGAATTTGGGAAGCAAGGATGATTGTTTTTCAGCCTCTATAAAGAGATGTTTGTTTAAAAAAAAATGTTTGCTTTATCATATAGCTGCAAATATAAAATGAAAAATGGAGATCAAGAGCAAGGGTCTAAGGAAGTGCATATCGCAGTAACTGCTATTGGTAAAGTCAGAAAAATAGTTTCATAATCAATGCTTCTATTAATCGAAGTAGTTCTGTTTGGGGGTGTTTTGTTTGTTTTGACTGAGGTTTGATCATGGTGTGTCATTCCGATATCAAAGTCCATAGCAAAATTATTGTATCTCTTACTCTTGTTTAGCACTGCTTGAGGGATAAGCAAAAACATACATATACATTACTAATTATGATAAATATAGTTTTGATATTCAAGGCAGTATTAGAAAGTAATCCCTTTATATAAAAACAAATGTTTCATATTTGTTAATAAACTGAGTTGAATCGAATGATAAGGCATGGATAAACAAATAGATTGCTAAGACCTGGGTTTTTATTTTATTCATAATTTGCTTAACTTACCTCTGTCAAATTTGTGATTTTAAGTGGACGAGGGATGCAGGATTTCCATAATGTTTTCAGGAATCTTTTCCAAGGAAAAGTCCTTTTTCTGGTAGAATTAATAAGTGAATGCACAGTGAAACTTTAAGTGTCCTAAAAGATCTAACACTATAACACAGTTAGTACCTTTTCCAAGTACCTCTGTTTTACTGTCCGTGTCTTTTAGAATGTTCCTGTCAAGTCTCATCTGACTTTTACAAGTCAATGATTAAAATGAATGTCAAGAAATTAAAGTGCTATAAATCTCGCTGAGCAAAACAAAGAGCTGCCATAAGGAAAACAAATGGAATAAATGTCAGCATATCTCAAAAATTATATAAATAGTACTCTGTGTTGGTGTTGTATATCTCACAGTTTAGATTTTTACGTTCCTATACTGTAAATGAGATAGCCAATGGTATCTATTTGATAGTATTTTCCTGTTACTTAGCAATTATGGAAGACAATGCAATGATATGTTACATAGTCATATGGCTTTATTTTAAGACTCAGAAATCAAATTCAGTTTCTGCTGTTCCTGAAATAAATCTTGAATAAATACTGTCACTGAATGTTCTTTATATTTGAATTGGTTTTTTATTCTCTATCAGGGCAGTAGGTTGGAACCTAATAAAACAAATCTTACCAAGTAATTATAAAAATGAGTTACTATTACCTTTCATTAAGCCTTTTTTGAAAGTAATATTACTTAAACTTCCTGAGCATGAAGCTTTTTGTCAGGTAATATGAAAATTTGTTGGGAATGTTTTGTAACCTTAGAAGGCAACAAAGAAACAAACATGCCCTGGATCCAGTTGTGCCATTCTTAATATTTCATTTGTATTGTAAGTACAATTACAGTAAACATTGAGATTTGCTAAGTATTTGCTATTGTACAGTACCAGTCTGATTAATGAAATTATTTTTTTTTATAATTAATAGAGTTCCCCCTTTTTTTTTATTCCCATTTCTATCTGCTGATGTTTTTCATTATTCTTCACTGCATTTGGGTTTTACATTGTACTTTATATTTTTTCTATCTCAGTGGTTTTTCTTTGAGGGCAAAAGACCCCATGCTAGATAAACCTAGCTAATAAGAAACATTATGCATATATTCATTTTGCGATTTCATGTTTTCACATGCTTTCTAAAGTCAATCTTAGCTAAGAGCTTAGAGAGCAGTTTCTTTAAGAGAAGTGTACTGATAAGTAAGGAGGATTTAATAATTTTAGAATATTGTTTATAAATATATGCCTGTAAGCTAAAAATATAAGTTGAAGTGGTTTGTTCTAAATCACACATGGAACAAAAATAAAATATTGATATCTATCCAAGAAATATAAGCTGTGGCTTGTATCACTGTCTTTTAAAGTGGTCAGTACTGTTAGGTTGGAAAAGCAGAACAGAATGCCGTGTTTGGAACTGTCTTCTACTGCAAGGTGAACAAAAAGCCAGGTGGTAGTTTCTCTGTATGTTTGGCTTTCAGAATTTTTTTGGTTTAATTTTGTGTGTATGGATTTGTATATATTTTGAATATAAAAATGCATTTAATCATTCCATGAGACATCAAAATCAACATTCGTGGTATTTTCTTGAATAAATATGTGCTGTGAAAGCCAGTGTATTGGAAAAAGTCACACAGAAAACCAAAGGAGGTTAAAATCAATATCTAAATAATGTTTTCTGGTGTAATAGTAAATTTCAAGCATGTTTGGTAAAATAATTTTTGTAGAGTGGGGGTGTTTCTTTGTCATTTCTTTCAACATAATTTTTCGTGTATTTCCTGTAGGATTGCTGTTGCTGAATTTGCTCTTGAGAATAAATTTCTTACATAAAAAGAAAAGCAATAAATATAGTGAAATATTAGTCGCCTCATTACAGTTACTGTACTTTAAATCTATAGTTACTGTACTTCAAAATTATGGATACAAAGCAAAGAAGCAGATTTCAAAGATACTTAAAATTCAGATGATGGGGCAGAGTGAAGGATGTCTTCAGGACATAAAGCAGTATTTTAAAATAAGGTATATTTTATAAGTGTGTTTCCAAATTTCTGAATGTTTCTAAATTTCTAAATATTTCTTTTTTTCTTTCAAATTAAAGTATATGCCACTCTTTAAGTCTTCATTTATGTCAGCAGTTTTTTCTTCCTTTGCAGTTTATGATTGTCCTTTTTTGCTGCCTTATTATATTATCATTGATGACAGTGATATCTGCTTGCATATATTTTGCGATTACAATTATATTTTACTGTATATTTGATTATATAATACTTTTTTGCACTTGTTTTTAGTTATTAAGCTCTGCAGCTCAGTATCTACTGGTTTTTGGGTTTTCTTTCCTGTTCCATGTTGGATGCCTGGCTTACATGCGGTTTAATATTTAACAGTTTACCTGAGACAGTGAGGTGTGACAAGGCTGCTAAACATCACACACTGCTGATATGTACCCAGCTGGTTGTAGGGATAGCCTAGGGTACTGAGGTCTGCTTTCAGGGACTGCCTGATCTTTCTTTGCCAGCAGCCACTGGGGAACAGTAGTACATGCATTTGGTCTGGTGTAATTGTGGAGGTAGTGAATCCTAAGAAGAATCCTAAGAACAGGATCCTAGAATTATGGGAAAAATGTTACCTTAAATCGTCTTAGTAATGTCAAGCAGTCTCCTAAAACCAAGGGAACATTCAGCTTTTTTAGCTTCCTTGAGTGGCCAGTTCTGAGTTATCTTCTATGATAAAGGATGGAGGAATCCTAAGCGTGTCCTTAAGCTCATTATAGCCAGATTCTGGTCAAATTTCTTTTATTAAACTGTCAGTGAAGACAACCAGAGTGTCTCACCAGATAAAAAATCAAGGCCTTATTCTGTTTTGTGTAAAGAAAACACTTATGTCTGCAAGTTTCATTTGCCTCAATGACATTAAAGCAAATGTCACACTTACAGAAGATAATTTAAGGAAAAATGGTAGATGAACATAGCTTTGGATCTACTGTCTCTGTCAAAATCTTTCTTGTCTCTAATAAGTTCTTGGACAATACCAAAGTACTTAACAAGCTCTAATGAAATTTTGACTGTAAAACAGCTCAGATAATCAATACCTAGTTTTATAGCATAACATGCTGTATTGTTCTAGCTGTACCTCTAGCTATATCTAGCTGTTGTCCAGGCAGCCTGTCATCTTTGAGCTCACAACCACTAGGATAACTTAATATTGCAGTGATCTTTTGTTTATAGAATTATAAAAAGCAAACTAGCAATGGTGATTATACACAACAATTCTTTTTTTATGGGTTTGGCTGTAGAAGTCAATGGAAGGTGTTTGATTCTGGTACTTGGTTGTAGACCCTGCTAGATTAGCAGCTGTTAACTGTTCTAGGCTAAATCCCTCAGTTACAGGGGATAAGACAAGTCCTTTGTGGTTTGATTGTTACTCTAACACGGGTAGAAAGTTTAGTTTTGCTTTAGAAGAAGATTCTGCAACCTTTAAATTCTGGAGAAGCAGCAAAGTTCGAGTTAGAAGACTTTGAATTCATGCACATGTTCTGCTGATACTTGCTATTTTACCCACAACGCTCTGAGATTTTTGTCTTCAGAACAGTGTTCATATTTTTCATTGTTTTCATGTTTTCTCTAGAAAATATCAGCTGCTAAGTAGTACAAAGCATTTTGGGAAGGATAAATCCTAGCATTTCCTTACCTGAGTACTGTAGTCCATTTTGTGGTGCTGGCTGTTAAGTCTGTTGTATAGACAATCATTCTTAACATTTCCAATAACTTTTGGGACAGTGTGTTTCTTTCTTAAATTTGTACTCTTAGGGAAACAGGTTTGGTTTGGGTCTTTTCTGGTATATCTGTCCATCTTATTCCAAAGAGGGTTAGAAGTTTCAGAAAAACAGATACCAACAAAATAATTTGTTTGAAAATGTAAGCAAAAATGGGTACTACCACTGAAGAAGAGGCAGTTGCAACTCATTTTGCACTCCCAGCATCCTGGAGAGTCAGTCAGCGCTCACAGTCCGTGCTAGTTTGTTGTAGTATGGATCCATTTAAAGGACCAAGCTGGAAGAAATGCGGCTTTCTTAATTCTGGTGCTGTAGAACAACTTGTTCTTTGGTGCAGGCTGGAACAGCCTCAGATTATTAGAATGAAAAGCCATAGTAATCAGCTCTTTTGTGGGTTATTTCTTAGCCATTCTCCAGCAGATTTGCAAAAGTGTTGCTGAAAGAAATGAATCTGCAGAGATCTACATAGGTGTCTATATCAATTGCATAATGTGTAACAGTGACAAAGACACAAAAAGGGAGAACTCAGTTTGACTGCAAATCTTGGAACCAGCTTACAGGCTTGTTGGACATCTTTTGATACAGAGTATAAATATCAAGTATTATTCTGCCATTTTAAAGTTAATTTTAGGCCTTTCTTTTTCCCCCAAAGTCTCACTCAGTGATCTAGAATATGAAACTTAGTGTATCGATCTGTCAAAAGTTTATTATAAAATAACTTTGCAGAGCACGTGAGCAACTCCGTTATATTAGCTTGTTAGTATATGAAAGTTAAACTTTGAGGGGTTTAGAGTTTACAGACTCTAACTTTCCTAATAAATGAGAGATTAGGGGAAATGTTGTTTGCTTTGCTGTAGGATGTCGTATAAGCTTCTGTGTAATTTTTTCTGGTTTTGTTTGTTTACAGTGTTCAAATCTGTTATTGTGACTTTTTTTAAGCGTATGCCTGGAATTGGGGGTTGATTGAGGAGAGTGTTAATCTATTTAAATAAACTGGTTAGAGCCATAGGAGACCTGTGGTGTTTTCAAGGCTTCTCAGCCTGAAAGCGCTGCATAACCCTTTTAGGTTGCATAGCAACAGGCTCCTAGCAACAATAATAGATTGAATTTCCAATAGTGACTGGGCCGGATGTAATAATAAAGCAAGAGTACAAACAGTTGTCGTGATTTTCTTTTCATAGTAAACTAGTGTTGAATTTAGGGAGATTCTGTTTCTCAAAGTGGCAAACCTCTTTGCAAAATGAAGGTAATTTTGAAAATTGTACTGAAACCCTGACAAAGCTGTTTAGAATGAATGACTTTGAAGTCTAGTAGTTTCAAACATCGGAGAAAACAAAGAAACATTGAATGAGTTGTCAAGGAAAAGGGGTATTAGTAACCACTCTAAATTGCTTTTAAATCTTAACTTCTTTTATAAATTGGTCTGTACTGGACCTTCACAGAAGTCCCTAGCTATGCAGGTATATGTGTTGTCTAGAAAAGTTTGGAAATATCTTGTGAAGATATTGTAAAAAGAGTAATGAATAAAACTGAGTAACTGCCAGACAAGTTTATTTTATGTCAGTAATCTGTTAGTATTTTGTATTTTCAAGACCTGTTATATGTTTGGTAAGCAGGTGACTTGGGATGAGAGACAGAAATTATCTTACAAAATAGTAATAGTTGTAATTTTGGATGGTTACATTTCAGTTTTTGACCTGGCTAACAGCTGAAAATTAAAACACTGAAAACACTGGTTGTTGAATAAAGATGTAGATTGACACTAGATAAACACTCCTCTTCAGTTCCTGTGTCTGCTTTTGGAATGTTGTTTAATTGTCACTATAGTAAAGCCCAAGTTAGTTATTTGTGACTTGTGATATTCCATTAAGATGACACCATTTTTTTTTCTGATTAGAGGAAAGCTGTTCTAAGGCTATAAAAGGTGTGTCTTTATATACTGATAAAAGGGACAACCCTTAAGGGCTACACAGTATAGAAGAAAAAAAATGTAAAGAGTTAGATGTTACAGACTTGAGAAGTTTCACTGGATTTTGACATTTCAGTATGTTCAGATAATAATCAGTAATGTTTTGTCACAGGAATTTAAAAAACTTATTTCTGAAAAAAGCTTTTCTTTTAAATGGACCTCACTCTTTGGTCTACTTGTGTAGGCAGTATTTTCCAGCTTAACTGTTTTCATAGAATCACAGAATTTTAAGAGCTTGGAAGGGACCTTAAAGATCATCTAGTCCAACCCCCCTGCTATGGGAAGGGACACCTCCCATTAGACCAGATTGCTCAGGGCCTTATCCAGCCTGGACTTGAACACTTCCAGGGACAGGGCAGCCACAACCTCTCTGGGCAACCTGTTCCAGTGTCCCAACACCCTCACCCTAAAGAGTTTCTTCCTAAGTCTTTCCTCAGTTAACACTAGAATTCTTACTGAAAAGCATATTACTATGGTGACAGAGAGCTATTTTGGAAATATTCAATAGAACAAGGTGGTTTTAAGGGATTGTTGAGTTCTGTAATTTGAATTTAAGTGCTGGTCTGAGCAACATTCTGAATTCTTATCATGTTTGTAATTAAAACTTAACTTGTAATTTAAAACTTACAAATTATTTTGAAGTGTGATCTAGTTTGAGTATGATATCTACTGAAAAATGTTTGACTAGCATTTGTGGATTGCTAACTAATTTTGTGCACTACAGAGGTATTTATTCAGTAAGATAGCTACTTCTGCCACAGCTGGAGAGCTAGGAGAGTTTGAAAAATTTAGGAAAATTAGAATTTTATAACTTAGAAAAAGTTTAAAATCTGATAGAGAAATAATAGGTAATGTATAGAAAGAAGAAATTTAAAAATACAGCAACATACATTGTACACTGTTCAATTAATAGATGATAACTTTTAAAGGTGTTTTTACTGAGAGGTGTTTTATATGGTACAGTTGTGATATTTTCAGAGTTGTTGAAAATATTTTAACCTTGCCTAAGAAATCGTATCCAGTGTTTATTAAGGCAAACACATATTCCTAAATCACGTAGATTACATTCAGAATTCCTATAAGGATGTAATTTACTTTCCAGAACTGCAGTCATTAACTTTGTTCAGCTCCCTCTGCCTCTTCTCCCACATAGCTGGATTTCTGTATGTTGCATTGGTGCTTCTTTTTATTTCTAAACCAGAGATATTGCTTAGAATAGTTACTTTCTAATGTTGGTCTTACTGGGCAAATTTGAATACCTGGCTTTGCAGCTTAATGCTTCTATTTCATCCAGACCTAACCTATTGGACTGCATGTTGAATGATTTAAAAAACAAAAAAATCCCCATTCTCATTCAAACCAGAAAAGCAGAGATTAGATATTTGGACTGTGCCAAATATGATGGTAGTGAGTGTTTCTTTGCTTCCTGCGTTTTTAATGGAGTTCAAGTGAAACTTGCATCTGAAAGGATACTTTGCATTTTTTAGAACTTTACCATTTTTGTAAGAGAAAAAAATCGTCTAGGATAGTAGCTGAAAACTGAGAGGTCAGAAAAACGATTGCGGATTGTTATAGCGTGTAACATTGGAAAATCTTCAGGAATGAGGAACAAGACAGGAAGGTGAGCAAAAGTGAAAATAAAATAAACTTATTCCTGATTTTATTTACTTATTTTTAACTATAAGAATATGTAAGTTTAGGAAATTCATTGAAGTGTTTGGAAATGTAAGAAAAAGGCTAGGAACGAAGTAGGTCATTAAAAATTAAAGGACAATAGAAAACAAGAAGTTTGACAAAAATTCTGTATAGTCTATTTGCCTGTATCTCTATCCATCCTACTGAATGGCCAAGCAGCATAATGTGTTGTGGCATCACATTAAGTGTTTGCTCATAATTTTTTTTTAATTATTGCTGTTGATACATAAATTTGTTTCCAGCATTTTCCATTTCATGTAAACACATTCTATTCTTGTACTGATTTAATTGTAAGAACAATTACAGTACAATTTTGTGTAAGAAGTTAAAACAATTATTTTTTTATTTAATGTCCGTAAATTGAAAAGCATAGTTTGAAATAATTGACCAGATATCAATTCTGAAACAAACATTTCATCTGCTTCTGGGGTTTTTTTGCAGCGATGTCTTCCTTTTTTCAATACGCCAGCCATGACTAAAATAACAAATACAAACAGTAATGTTAGTTTATGTAGTGTTAATGAAATGCTGTATAAAATTACAAGATGTTTAAAAATACAAAGGTTTTTTAATGAGCAAAGAAAGAGGTTTAAATAATGAATACTATATTAGCATTAAATGTAATTGTTGTGTGAATGACTTCAAGATCTAATTAGTTTTGGGGACCTAATTGCTATTTATATGCTACTGGATCATGATATTCTTCTTGAATGAGTTTACCAATGTACAGTATTCACTGTTTGATCATACACTGTTATTTACGGCACATTTATCTGCCAAGAAGAGTGAAGAATGTCAATGAGAGGTTTTTCTGCTTAATTAAAAACTGAAGACCCAACCTGTTAGATCTACATCATATAAACATAGGATTTAATCAGACACAAGTATAAATTGCTGTTCGTGCATTGGAGCTATATTTGTGTATTCAGTATCTCTATTCTTGATACGCCCTTGAAGATTTTAAAGTGACTTGTATGGGAAAGGTAGGTGTGGGAATCCACAATTGTTGTGAATCAGCCCTGCTTTTATTTAGAGAGGACCATCTTTGATGGTGAACTTTTGAAGAGGTAGATAGGATTTTCAGGTTGTGAGATTTATGTCCAGATTTATATTTTTGGAAAGTAATTCTTCAGAATGTTCATTTTATTGCAAGGGTTTCAGTATTGGAAAATTCTGAATTGCCTAAGCTTTACATATTTGCTTTAGTATTTTCCTATATTTCTGGCAATTGGGAAGCTAAGATTTCTGTAGGATTCAGAGATTAAAAATATTCTTTTGCCATTTTGCTTCCAAATGCATTTTATACTGTAATAACTATAAGAGTATCTAAATAGTATTGCTAAATATTTCATATATCCTTACATTCATACTTTCATGTACTAATTCTTTGTGTTTCATTTTTTTTCATGTTTGTAATAGAATTTTTGACTATTCTGAAAAAGGAGACCATGATCATACAATGTTAAATGTAACTCTTGGGGCTACCTATTTTCTATTAGTTTATTGACGAGAAAGCTGTCATTAAGGAGTTCTCTTTTAAGAATTTTCCAGATACAGTACATGAATTGCTGTCTCTCATGATTTGATTTTTGAAGCATACTAGAACAAAAAGTCCTATGTTTGGAACTTGGGTAATTTCTAGGTCTTTTTAGAACTGCAGTATTTTCTATTACAGTCATTGAAGGTGACATTATAAAGCAAACCTTACTTTAATTTTCTCTTTAACCAAGCCAAAATCAGTTAGTAATACAAAGTTATTGATGCCTTAAGATAATCTGCCACTCAGTTCTTATGTGGATATGAGAATAGAAGTGATACCACCTTACAGTTATTTTACATCATTGAAATAAAAAAGATTGTCTCTAATCATTAGATAAATAACATTGCAATTAATTGAAATGTCAGTAGCTAGGCCTGTTTTTTCCTTTTCTATAGAAGACAGTCTCTCTTGAACTTGAAGGTTGTTTTGACATGACAAATGTGACATAAAAATTAGTGTAGTTCCTTGGAATAATTAATTGACATGCCAGTGCTCCTATAAAATAAAGTGATGAACATAGGATGTATCTAGTGTTATTATTTCAAAATAATTTATAACTGCAGTAGTGCTCAGTATAAAAAAAATAATGTTGTAGGTTCAGACATAGGTAGTCTTTTTAAACAATTTGACTTCCTTAATATGTTTGATGAGATTATTTTATCAAAATTTATTAACGTGTCAATTGGGCTATGTGTTTGAGTTTGCACAGTTCTCCCCCTCCCCAAAAAAAAAAAAAGTTCCAGTACTATTTCAACTTTCTTTGATATTGCTGTTTTTAATGTCTGAAATGAAACCATTGTAGTATTGAAAAAATATCTTTTACTGGGTAATGATACCTTAAATGTTTAGTGTTTGGCTCCCAAATTATGCCATTAGTCACTTCTGGCTGCACAATACAGTTCTTTCCTGCATTTTTCACTTTCATTCTGTATTTCTTCTTCAGTATGTGAGACAGATGTGAAATGGGTAAAACAAGTGGTTTAATTTTGAGTTGAATAAGCAAAATATCATTCAAACTGAAGCTGTATGACTAAAACAATTGTGATGTCACAGTCTTGCATACGTTGCAGTGAGTTTGATCAGAAGGGCAGCAGATCATTATAAAAAAATTACTTTTAACACTTTCTTCCCGGATTATTTAAATACAGAAATATTTGAAAGGAGGACAGAGAACGAAATGTCCAGACATTAATGGAAGATGAGTTCCCTAGGTGCAATCTGGGGCAGATCTGATGGAAAAGGACGTGTTGAAGGCCAAGGTACCCAATGCATTCTTCACCTTGCTCTTTATTGGCAAGATCTGCCTTCAGGAGTTGCAGATACCAGTGGAAAAGCTTGGATGATGGAAGGCTTGCCCTCTGTGGAGGTCATAGTTATGACTATTTAAACAAAAATCCATTGGTTCTGGTAAAAGAAGAATGCTGATGGAGCTAGCTGATGTCACTGGGAGGTCACTCTTGCTTATGTTTAAAAGGTCATGGTGGTCAGGGAGGTTCCCGAGGACTGCATGAAAACACAGGTCTCCTGTCTTCAATGGAAGATCAAGGAAACCAAAGACAGAGCATCCTCACCTTAATCACAGAGAAGCTGATAGAGTAAGTAATCCTGGAAACAATTTCCAAACTGTATAAAGGAAAAGAAGGTCACTAGGAAGTAACCATAGCTGAGCAATAACCATATCTGATAGCCTCCTACATGGGATTACTGACTTGGTGGGTTAAGAGAGAGCAGGGAACCTTCTTTGTTTACATTTTAGCAAGGCTTTTGACACTGTCACACAACATCCTCATAGACAAACTGCTGAAGTATGAGTTAGATAAGTGGACACTGAGGAGGACTGAAAACTGGCTGAACTGCTACGCTCACAGGGTTGTGGTCAGTGTCACAAAGGCCAGCTTTGAAGACGGTTACCAATAGTGTGCCACAGGGATTGATACTTGATACAATGTCAAACAACTACAGCTGGTGTAAAACGCTAACGTACCATTTTGTCAGCAGCTTCGGGTTGATGAATTCACAAAACATGCAATGTGGGGCTGGGAATATATGTTTTAGCTGCATTTTTGATCCGTGCTTCTGTTTGTAGTCAATTACCACAGAAAAATAATTGTTTTCTCATTAAAAATAATGATATCTTTTTCCACATATCTTAACTTCATTTTATTAAACCTTTTCATTTCTAATTGATAGATATCTATCTAGTGTTCACTTTTGTTTAGGATCATATTTCCTTTTTTGGTACCATACTGACTAAAGAGAGGTACTAGCATTAGGTTGTTGAGCTATTCAGTTACCAGTTTCAGAAAATTCATTCTGAATGCAACATTATATGATTTAGTTAAAATGCTTTCAGCGATGTTTTGCTGTTTGGTTCTGATTTATTAAAGATGCTTTGTGACAGTTTAGACTCTGCTAGTAACAGACTAATTTAAGGAAGTAAATAAAGCAATATAATTGTCCATGGTGGGTTGGATTTCATTAATTTAGCCAGTTAAATAGCTTAATCAACTTAAAAACCTATTGAATTAATTCTGAACTGAATGCCAGAGCATAGTGGTAGTCTAGATACTAAAGTAAGTTGCATAGAACAATTCCTTGGTTTTCATTTATGCTGTTTTGATGGAAAAGATCACTTATCAACATACTTGTGGCTTTGTTATTGCATAACTTAACGTGTGATCTACTGTTTAGCAGTGAGCTTATTCCTCATACTGATCTGCTTTTAAATGGGAAATCTGTATTTTGCAGGTTATACAGTTGCTATTACTGTCTTTTTTTCGTGTGGGAATATTTGAATTTAAATTATGAGGTACTTGGGAATTGATTTATTGGCCATAAACATTAACCAGATCATATTTCAATAGGAAATATCTGTCAGGACTCAATTGTTAACAGTTTCAATCTTACAAATCTGCGAATAATCTACTTTGTGCTGTATACTGCCATGGATCTTAGTGGATAGGATATGTCAGTCCTCTTCTCAGATGTGTGTGAGACAGAAAAATACAGTTGCCTCAATTTTGAAGATGGGAAGGTTGAAACTCAGGCAAAGAGACATATCAAAGATCATGAAAAAGAATATGGGAAAGCAGGATACTGAATTTAAACATTCCCAACTCTTAGTCAAGGATCTTTACTCCTGAGAAGTCTAGGAAGTTACACAGAGAATGAAATGTCCAGGGCATATACTGAGAATTCTTTTTCTACCCTTAAGTTGGTGAAATACATATAACATGCAAACCTCTAAATGGATATATGGAGATAGATGTTCATTGGTGTGTATATTATTACAGTCTAGAGCTGAAGGGACTCAATTCTGCTGCTAGATCTGAATTCAGATGAATATAATCTCATGTATCAACCATTCGAGGGTTAAATTCTAAACATTATAAAAAGCAGGGAGAAAGGCAAAGGGATTAGTAAGAGTTTCATTATAAACAAATTGGTTAACATCATGTGAGATATATATTTTTATCATGTTGCACAGTGCACCCCTTCTGTAATGATCTTGCAGTTGTCTAAATCAGCAAATCTACCGAAATGGCATAATAGGCCACACAGTTTGTCCTAAAATGAAGTTAGTAAGCAGCCAAAGTAGAGTTTCCATGGACTAGAACTTCCAGGATTAGCTGCAGCTTAGCAACATTCTTAGTGTATTTAGGTCTGTGTAATTCACATGTTAATAATTAAATTTCAGAAGCTAATGTAATTAAGGAAATTTTTGAAGTTTATGTTTAGCCATGATTATAACATAATAGAGCTACATCGGTTTATCAGTTTGTCTTCAGTGATACTGTTGGAGTTAACATCTTCATTAACTGAATTTTAAGAAGGAAGTTTCATACGCTCAGTCACTGTAGGGGAACGTTTAATGTAGTTTTACTTGATGATCAGGTAACTGATTTATCAATGTGGTCTAGTTTTACTTGATGATCAGATAACTGCTTTATCAATGTGGTCTAGTTGGAGAAAGATAACTACTCAAAGCATTTAAAATGGCATATGGGTAAGAAAGAACATAACAGTAATTATATTTTAAATTAATCTTCCATCATGTTTCATTAATTTCAGATGTTTCTTGTTTTAAAGAAATTTCTACATACTACCACAAGAAAAATCAAAAATAGTCAAAGTAAAAAAAATATTTTTTATGTATGGGTATCAATCTGTCACAGTTGGTAATCGTGAGAAGGTGGGAAAAAAATCAGATGTTTGATAGATTTCATACAGGCATGCATTTGAAGTTAAAAACTACTAGGTGTGTGTAGTATTTCTAGTAGATGCTTATCATAAAAATAAAGATTGGTTTATTGGCCTGTTTTCAAACATCTTTCCACTAGCTTATTGTATTTTTGTGCACTTCATGTTTATGGTTTCAGGGAGCTTAAAGACTTCTTTTGAACTTTAATGCCATTAACTGTTTCAGGATGGTTGTGTGAATAACTGTCTGGCTTTCTTTTTGCTGCTTCTGTAGTTATATAATTTAGATACCATGGCAATAGTGGTGATGGCCATTTTAGTTAGGAAGTGTTAAATTATATGTTTGTTTGGGTTTTTTTTCTTTGCCTTTGCTTGAAAACATTTAGACCTTAGTCCTATTTATTTTTTTACGTTGAACTGGAATAGCACTATACCAATGCTGAACTAGAACTAAAACTAGACAGCATTCACTGTAATGAAGATTTATCAGAAACCCTGGAGTACATAAACACATGTTTTTACTTTAAGGCTAAGACAGAACAGACTTATGGAAAGAGCTGTGCTTACTAAATAACATCTCTAGATGCTAGGTCTTCTAGAAACAGTATAGGAAATACTCTGAAATTCTGTGGTTACGACATTATAATATACTGCTTACCTGGTTTTCCACATTATTAATGAATGTGTAAGGAAGCCAGATGAATAAACTGGTGCCTTACCTTACCTCAATCCATTATCCATAACCTTTTTTTTTTTTTTTTTTTTTTTTTTTTTTTGTTGTTGTTGTTGTTGTTGTTGTTGTTGTTGTGTGTGAGGCTATTAGTTGAAGTGCTACTGAAGCTAGATATTTTTCTTCAAATGTGATTTAGGAATTTTTCTTGGATTTGTGTGTGTGTGTGTCTTTTCTGCCACCCTGTGGGCCAATTTATGTGGTTTTTTTTCTAGATGAATTCTTCCTCTGTTTCCTGGAGAAGAACAGTTATATTTTTTCTTACATGGATTTTTTTGCAGTTGTTTTCTAGTAATTTTTTTTTTTAGAGCTGAAGTTGAATAAAACACCTCCTAGTGTTTTAAATTTGGCATAAAGTGTCCTGAGAAGCTGATAATTTCAATTTCTATGACCTTATCTTTATCCTTTTTTTTTCCCTGAATTTTTGTAAGCAGATCAACAAGGGAAAGACATAATTTGTAATTACTGTTCTTATTATATACACTTCAGGATAGCAGAATTATGTGGTTCAGTTAATTTATAAAAATAATGTTACTTTAGCTTCATGAAAAGCAAATCAAGGAGGTATGCAAGTCTGAGCAGAAGAATATGCAGATATAATAGAGGAATGAATTTTGACTTCTGATTGTAAATACTCTGTAGTCATAAAATTCTTGGATGAAAGAACAACTTGGTTTGCTTATACTGTTTGCCTCCCTTTCATCCCCTGTAGAATTATACATTTTAGTTGTGTTCCTCTTGATGCCTGTGAAGACCATGGGTTCTAACAGGAATTAATCCTGTCAGTTTATGTATGTATGTATGTAATTTAAGTATGTGTGTCATTTTAGAAGGTGAAAAAACACGGGGGTTTATTTTGAGCCATCTGTTCTGGAATCATGTTACTGTCCTGCAAAAGCATTGAAATTTTATTTCTGCATATGTTCCAGTGGGTCTCAACTCTCTTGCGTTTGCATTTGGTGAAAGTTAACCTGCTCTCTATCTGCTGACATAAACTAATCTACAATGCACTTAATAATCATCTAGTTGTTAATTTTTATCCCTCCTCATAATTTTTTTCATCTGGAGACATCAAGATTTTAATTAACATTTTCCTGTTTAAAAATTCTTCACGTGGTAGTTGTTTAAAATAACTTTGAATCTCTATGCCATTGCAAGGACAGTTCACTGTGATCTCAAACAGTGAGGTTTCAGGACTGTGTTGCTGATAAACTGGCTGGAAAAAAGTATAGAAATAAATGGTGAATATTTTAGCACAAAGATATCAGGCAAAAGACCTTTAGTGAACATTCCTTGACTGTGGTAAGAATGTGCCAGAATGGGTTATTTTCAAGATGGAATTGAGGAAGTGTGCTGTATTTTTTGTTTGTGCCATGCCAACATCTGAAATAATATGAAAGTATCAATGTCTGGAATTTGTAAGTATTCTGGCAACATGTTTTTTCATCAGCTAACTTAGTAGCGTGTGCTGTCAATTTAAGAACAAAGGTTTAAAAGTGGCCAAGAGTTTAACTTTTCAAATTGACAATGTGGCCTGTTCATTTGTTATCCTCCACTTGGACAACTTTATGTATGGATAGTTGACTATTTACAGCAGTTTGTAAAGGAAAATCTTGGCAAAAAATCAAGTTTTGGACAGAGAAATCAATGAGTTTGTGGAAGTAGATATGAAGGAAGGCGAGGCCAATTGGTCAGACTTTGAATACAGCATGGAGGATTGAGAAAGGATGTTGTGATAAGTACATGCTAAGATGTAGGTGTGAAAGACATTCTGTATAAGAGTAGGGAAGGAAAAGTTTGATAACTGCTGTAGCATAAATGAATTTCTACAAAGGATAGTAATTTTTAGTTTTTGACTAATGTAGTAAAAAATAAGTAAGATTTCCTGAAAGCTGTAGATGCAGTGACTTCTCTCCTTTAACCAGTTAGAAAAGTGAGGACAGAAACTACACTCTCCATCCTTTTCTCTCTGTCCATCCACCGCCCCCTCCTCCTTCCTCTTCCTTTCCTTTCTGCCCCTTTCAGCTTTTTTCCTTTTCTTATGGTTTTCCAGACAAAAAAGTGATAGAAGAAGACAGTAAGAGAAGACAGTTTAAAAGCTCACACATTGGGTGAACATCCTTAAAATTTTGTAAAGGAAGTGTTCTGCATAATTTCATACTTTAACAAGACTTTAAGTTTCTCTTTGAAGTCTGAAATTAAATAAAAATTGCACTATTTTCCATTTTTTTTGTGAAATACTTGATCTTTCTAGTCTAAAAATTGAACAGTGCTACATAAAGTTTAAATTTGCAACAACTCTTGCCATGATTTCTAAATTTTTTATACATGGAGATTCTTTACAACTATTAAAATTCGAGATAATGAAAAAATGAATATTTTTATTTCATATGGCTTAAAAAAAGGAAATTATTCTAGCTTTTATGCCTGATGTGTTTTTTGTTCACTCTCTTTTAGGGACTTACTGTTTTATAAAAATGTCCTGCTTTGCAGAAAAACAATGGGGCAGAGGGGAATGGATTTTAAATGTGAAAAATATTTTAGCTTGTCCAAAGCTTATGTTGACGTAACAGGTCTAGGGTCTTCGTGGTTGACATCTGCAGATTATTAGCTTTCTCTTCCTTAACAAACAAAGCAAATGGAGTCGCAAGGCACTCATTACCTTTTCTGTCACCCTAATAATAATTTATGTATTTAACTTACGCAGGTTCTTAAATTGTTTTTAGTGCTAAGCTGCCTATATTACATGTAATGGGAGTGACAAGTAAAAGCTGCAAAACATTTGTGTTGCAAGAGAAAGCATGATTGACGGCTACATTCCTCCCTACAAAAAAACCCGCGGTGTGGCAGTGTGTTCTAAATGTATAAACCTTAACATTTCAAGGTTCAGAAGTTAACTTCAAAAATTGATTATTTGGTTGCTTTTAGTATGGAAACAATAATTGTTGAAATATTACTATGAAAATTAGGTTTGGGATTTTTTTTTTTTAATTTGTCAGCAGTATCAGTAATGGAAATTACAGAGAAAAGAGCATGTATTTTATAATCTGAAATAATATTTTTACCCCATTTGAAGTAGACCAAATAACAATGCCAAAACTAATCCAAATAAGTACAGCAGAAGAAACAAGAAAATTAATTGATATATTAAGAACTATTGTTTTGAAACAAAATAATTTAGGACTTGCAGTTTTATTTTGTGAGAGATGCTTATGATTTACATTGATGTATTTTCATAAATTTTAGGCTTAGCTCTAGTAACTGTTATGTCTACTGAAGATGAAAAAAGATTCTGAAATAAGACTGTTAGTCTAGAAACTTACAGTTTGTGTTGCTTATTCTATATGTGTTGTTCAGGACAAATTGTTTAGGCCTACATACCTAAAGCCATTTAGAAATCTTAATTCCTCTTAGCTGATCCTTAATCAGAGTTTTTAAGTATTAGAGTTTTTTCAGTTGTGGGGTTTTTTTTCTTTTTTTTCTCAAAAATTTGGGTTTTCTGAGTGTGTCAGTACACTTTACATACTGTGGTTTAGCATCTTGATTTTGTTGTGGAATTTAGAAGGAAATGGCTAGGATTTAAGGGATGTGAGTCTTGGCTTACCATCCTTCTTGCATGGAGTATTTTTCAATCAGACTGAAGAGCTTCCATCTGAGGAAAATAGTATATTGGTACAAAATTGACAATATCCTAATCAACAGAGAAGAAACGAGGCTAAATTGAGAGCTAAAATTGTTTAGCACATATCAGTCTCCAAAAAAATGGTTTGGAACTCAAGTATTGGGGTTTTTTTAAGTCATATCCATTTATTCATTCTTATCATTGTTTGTCAATGCAAGAATGTAAATTGCTAAAGTCAATCAAAAGAAGATTGATTGCATGATGGCTTTTAGTCACTACCAACCTCTGTCTATAAACCAGTCCTCGCAGTTTTGTATCATCCACAAGCTTTCTGACATGCTGCGTTCCACCATCTAAGTCGCTAACGAAGACATTAGACAGTACTGTACCCAGCATCAATCCTTGCAGGTACTCACCTGATGACTGGTCGCCTGTTGAACTTTGTGCCACTGATGAGATGACAACTCTTTGTTAAATTCCATTCACAGTTCTTCTTTTGAAATATCGGTGTCACCAAAAGCATATTTCAGAACTTTTCAGACTTGACTATGTGTGCTTTCTAGTCCTACAAAGTCACAAGGTTCTCTCTTGGGCCTTTATGTTGTACAGGCACGCGTATGCAAAATGCCTGTCACTCACAGGGGATACTTGAAGTTGTGTGTGCCCTGGTTCACTGACTGGTTCATAAGGGTTGCATGACAGGCATCTCTGTCAAATTCTTACAACATGTGTTAGGCTGAATCTGCTAATGAACTACTTTCACCCTCAGTGGCATGAAACAGGATAGTGTGCAGCCATCAGGGACTGTAGCGTGAGATGCTTCAAGCAGATTTAGGAGTGCTTAGTAAAGAAATTTGGGAGTTATGATAGGCATGAATATCTGAAACTTACCTGTAATTTGTAACAGAAGTTTCTGAGCTACAAGTCAAAAATTAGTCTCCTCTTATCATAAACGTTTCCAGTAACATTTATGTCTGCTAAATGACACAGATTTATTTATTCATAACAGTTCTTAACATCATGCTTTTTATCCAAGCACCTTTTATCTATGCAATACAATTGCTGACATAATGTTATAATCTTCATTGCTGTCTTTTTGCAAATCTCATATTTTAGCACTATTTTTTTCCTTTGCTGTAATGATGGCTATGTTACTGTGCTCCTGATAACATAATAGTACCAAGTTTCAGTTGTTTCTCCAAAGTAACTCAATTTCCTTTTTGAGCAGGAAGTGAGGGGAGGGTACTAAATTTTGATTTTTTTTTGACACAGAAGACTGTAGTTATCCAAACCCATTTTGTAATCAGATTAGACACAATCCTTTCATTAATTTGCACTTTCCTTGCTTATGCTTTCATCAGTAGTAGTATTTTCCCCTCTGCTTTTTTGTGTTAATTACTAGCTAATTTTCTCATTTACTTAAAATCATGAGTGAAATTACATAAATCTTTCTCAACCTTCCTTATTTCTTTTTTTAAAGCTCTCACTACAATATGTTGGAGTAAATTGCAAATTTAGATGGGATCTAAGCTTTGAAAAGAACTGTGTCCCAGTGAATTGCTGGTAATGACCAAGCGTCCTATAAACTTGATGATAGAATCAGCTCTTAAGCTAATATATTTCATTGTGCTTTTGTTCTTCCTGTACAGTCTGGAAGAGTCTGAGTGAAGATCACTTCTGGTTCTCTAGTCTATGAGACACGCTGCAGAGGATACAGTTGCTACTTGCCAGTTTCAGAGTCTCTGTTGTTAGTTATCACCTTGTCCTTCCATTCCCTCAGTCTGCCTTCTGACTCTAATACAATAATGCTTCAAATAATGTACTGCTTATCCTAATTACACAACAGAAGTTTTTAATAATTTGATTATCATGAATATACATCAATCTCCTTGCAAAAGTTAGACAATAACTCTTAAGACTGAAATGATAAAAATGCTAATATATTGTGACTTTGTAATATATTAGCTCCTAAATGTATTTTTATCTGACATTTATTGCAGAGTATGGTAACAGTAACAATTTAATTTTTGATAGCTTGCTAAAGGAAGTATATCCTTATTTGATTGAGGTCACATTTTACTTTTGCACTTTTTACACTACTTGTGTAAAAGCTTTCTGTTAAAATCACTCATTTCCTCAGTGATATCTCTTGGGCTTTTTTGTCTTGGGGTTTTTTTTCTCTTTTTTTCTTTCTTAGATATACCTAGAAACTTGTTGGCATTTGTTGGAAACTTAATAAAAACAGAAAACAACAAAATCCATCTGCTTGTTAACCTGTGCAAATTGTCTGCATGCAGTAATCTAATACAAGGCAAGGAACATTTGTGTTAAAAAAAAAAATATTACTGCACTTTAAGTGCAATTTGTTTCACTATCTGCAATCCATAGGAAGTTCTTTTCCGAAGACAGGCTGAAATTCTTGCCAAATATTAATATGGCCTCTAGAAACTATCATACTGTTTTATCCCACCCCTTCTTTTTGCCCCTTGGAGCCACCATGATTCATTTTAAAAGGCACAGAGTGTAGTGGTTTGATCCCAGCTGGCAAGTAAGCACTATAAAGCCTCTTGCTCACTGCCTCCCCCAATGCCCACCTACCCCCACTCACCCAGTGCAGGGGAGAGTTGGAAAGAAAACATAAACGTCATGAGTTGAGGTGAGAACACTAGTAATTTAATCAAAATATAATTTACTACTACTACAAGCAATGAAAAAGCGAGACAGAGATAAAATTACACCCTCCCCACTTAGTGGGTTCATGTGCAGTGTACCAAATGGTTTTGAAAGATGCACGCTCTGGAAAGATTCTGGATGTTCATCCACGTTGCATGAAGGCCATAAGCTGCGCTCTCAGCAAGTCCAAGTGGATGACAGGTCCATCGGCAGGGCTGGCTTAGCATCCCCCTGCAGTCTGTGGGGCAGAGGTGTCGGAGTTCCTTGGAGCCCTCCCTTAGTCCCTCTCTGCCGGCCCCCTTCTCCCAGCAGTGGGATTGTTGTTGGGCCGTGGGCGCAGGTGGTAGCGCCACTGTGGGGATCTGCTGCGCACCCTCTGTCTGGCTGCGGGACTCTGCTGGCGGGAGGACGAGGCAACCACGCACTCCTGGTAGTCGTCGTCCGCTCTCACCATGTGCAGGATGCGGCTGAAGTGCTGCCATGAGGAGACAAAGGCCTCCCACAGGGTCTCCTTGCAGGCCCAAAAGTGACCACTAGCCCCACAGCTGCCTTCCACATGTGCCTGCCCCCTCCGCTGCCCCAGGCACGCTGCCCCCCTTCCAGGACAAACTCCCCACTCCGTACTGCCCAGCTGGACTCAGGCTGGCACAGGGTACCTGCAGGAGGCGGTCAGGGAAGGAGGAACTGAGTATGAGCCCTCAGTGCTGAGTATCTCTGTGCACTCACAGGAGCCACGACCAAATGCACTGGCTACTGAAGAAGTGCAGTGAGTTTGGAACTTTTTGCCCCCAAGTGATACCACAGAAGGCTCTGTGCCTGCACCACAACCATCACTAAGGGAGGACAGCAAACACACCCAAAGGGGGAAAGCCTTTCGTTCACAGGATGTTTGCCATGTTTTAGTGACTCTGAGACTCCGAGATTAACCTCGGTCTCATCAGATCCCGTGATGAGAAACTGTTGCCCCTGGGCACAAGGACTCAGCAACAAGCAGCGCAGCAATGCGGTCAGAGAACTCCAGTTACTTTCTTGGTGCCATTGGAACACCCTGACTTGGCTCTTCCAAGAGCTGTCAGGGGAGAAGGACTCACTCCTTGCTTGTGGTAAGAAAGCTGCAGCAAGTGGGAAATAAACTCTGGAGGCCATCTCTTCCAAAACCCTGCTCAAACAGGGCCACTTAGAGTAAGTTTCCCACAACCATATTCAGGTGGCTTTTGCAGATATCCAGGATAGAGATGCCACAAGCTGCTCCAGTGTTTTTTTTCAAGCTCACAGTAAAAGTTTTTTCTGATGTTCAGCGAGAACCTCCTGTATTTCACTCACAGGCTGCAGAATGGATATCTGCTGCACCATGGACCTCTGTGGGTTGCAGGGGGTCAACTTGTATCACCATGGTTTTCCACTGTGGGCTGCAGGAATCTCAGCTCCAGCACCTGGATCACTTTCTCCCCTTCCTTCTTCACTGACCTTGGTATCTGCTGGGTTGCTTCTCTTTCTCAGCTGCTGTTCCATGTCTTTTTTTACCCTCTCTCGAGTATGTAGAGACGGGCACTACCACCATTGCTGTTCCATAAAGTTGTCATCCAGATTTTTCAGGAATCTTCTTGCCCAGGTTTTACCAGATGTGTGATGCTCCCAGTTTATTTCTAGCAAGTTCAAGTCATCCATAAGGACAAGGGCAGTTGATTTGGAAGTGTGCCTTAGTTCCTCAAAGAATAATTAATTGGTGTCATTGTCCTGGCTAGGAGGTCTATAGCAGATTCCCACAATGATTGTTTGCCCCTTGATTCTTACCCAGAGAATTGCCATTGCCAACTGTGAGCTCCATACATTCTAACCCTTGTATTACATGCAGTGCCACCCCTCTGCCTCTTCTGCCATGCCTGTCCCTCCTGAGGAGCCTGTACCATCCAGCAGGGCACTCCAGTCACAGGTCTCATCACCCCAGGTTTCACTTATGCAAATGTCAAATCTCTAAATCAATGTTGACTAACTTAAGCTGAAAATAAATCTTGCAGTAGCTTGGCACATTATTCTACTTTGTAGTAGAAACTTGAATCACAATCCACAGAATTAAAGGAAAGTTGCTCCTTACAAGAAGTAAAAAATCAGCACTTATTTGAGCATGATGTAGTCAGTGTGGATACCTGTCAATTGATCTCATATATTAAATGTAAATATAGTAGCTGCTTTGGCGTATATGCTGTAAGCAGTAACACTTCGGCAAACTTGTTTAAAACACGTAGTTAATTATGCGGGGTCTGACAGGCAAGTTTTCTTTTGCAGTCAAGAAACTCGCCTTATAATGATTGATAGTTTTTGCATGCTTCATTGAACTGCCTGTCATGTTTGTTTCTCTATATGCTAAATGAAGAGTTGAGAGTAGCTCAAGCTTTCAGCTCTTCATGCTGAAAATGTTGTTGTCCTCCAGTTGTCCTCCTGAATTTACAACAAAAATATCCATTCTGATTTGTGTTGTGGGTAAAGTAAGAACTACTTGCTGTGAAACCGGAGGCTTGGAATATTAGCTCTATACCAATAAAACTAATTTTTTTTGTACTGAAAGTCCATAAACATTTGTTTATTCAGTGCACGTTCCAAATGTTGGCATCAGGATGTTTGCTCTTTTTCCATGTGAAAGGAAACCAGCATAAGTAGCATCACTGTCATTTTTGGAAACTAAGGAAGACTCAAAATACAGGATGAAGCTTTCTTATGGAACAAAAGCTGTGAGAAAGTTGCAGTAGGGATCAAACTGTTGTTTTCAGTAAGGATAACAGGCCTGCTGCTGTAATGCTGCAAGAATCTGATCAGTGAAAGAACAAATAATTCTCATGTCTCTTAGCTGGAGACAGGAAGGTATCATGCTGTAATCCAAGCAAGGCAAACGATAATGTAGTGGATGGTGAAGTTCATTCTTAATAAGGCAAAGTTACATGAACTAGGAAGTATGCTGAGTTATTTCTTACACCTAACCAACTGTTTTTGAACTAAGTCTTATTATTTCCACCTGTCGGATGGTAGAGAAATTTGACATATTTCTGTTTTTATCTAAGAGCTTTCTTTTTGTCTCGAATTCATGAAGATTATGTACAGATCCAAGCTCATTCTTTAAAGGAAATTTTCTTACCTCAAAAACTCATGTCTTTCTCTTATGTATGGTGTTTCAGACTTAATATTCCAGTCTGCTTCTATCATTTTTGGGTCCCGCAATCTAACCACAGTGGATCAGATGCAAACTGTTTTCACTCTTAAAACCCAGTAGAATCTGGAACCATACTGTCAGTAACTTCTCTTAGTTTGATTTGGAGTCCATTCTCTCTGTAACCAATTTGTCTGTTGGTGCAGCCAGTCAGTATGTTTTTTTCACTTTTCTGTGTACAGACTTCATAAATGTAAGAGAACCTACCTGCAAGAACTAAAATATTCTAGCTTTTCCAACAAAATCTCTGCTCTTTTGACATGTGGAAAATGCCAATGGCTAAGCAAGAGTAGCTAGTTAACCTGAATATAGGTTAATTATTCAGTAGCTACTGATTTACTTGTTTTTTCCCCAAGATGTTAGATAAGTTAAGAAGAGATAAATGAGTTATGAAAAGAAGGTTGTTAGAATTTTTTTAGGTTGGATTAAGAAATCTAGGCACTCTGCTTAAGTGTCTCTGCCTGTTTTAATCAAGGCCTAGGTTGTCTTAGCAAAACCACTGGATTACTGATTTATTTAAGAATAATAGTCACTGTACTACAGCATAAGCCTCATCTAGAAATTTGGCCCCTTCTGAGTATGTGGGGAGGCTATCTCAGAGAAACTCTGGTAATGAAATAATCTTATTTACCACTACAAGTACTTGGATATTTCTGAAGTTATAAAAGTATGTCATAAAATTCAGAAGGCAAGCAATTTACCTTTGCATCTTTCTTCAGGAATTTGTTTATATGTAAACTTCTTTTATTAAGGCTGAAGTATATTTGGCCTCTGATCATGTTGGTGACCCTCAACTGGATTTAATTGCCTTTTTTTTTTTTTTCGTACTGGGGCTTCCAAACCTGAATAGAGCATTCCAGATGGGGTCTCAAGTGTGGAACTGAGGCACTTGCTGGCTACACCCTTCCTAATACAGTCAAAGCTGCTGTTGGTTGTCTTTCCTGCAAGGATATATCTATCTACAGTTTCCATTTTCTCCACACAAGTTGTGTCAAAATACTTAGTAATTTTTAACATGTCAACACGTAATACCTGTTATAATGTATTGTTTTTCAGGGAGATTCAGAAAGACTTATGTGAAGCAAGTTAATATTGTGCATTAATTAAAACTATCAGCACAAATAAAGCATATGAGAATATTTTTCCAATTATTATAATTAGAATACACAGCACATAATATGCTGGAATTTGTAGCTTTTAAAAATCACAGAAATAAATTAATATATATTCCACTGTCAGTCCTTTAAACAGTTCAGTCCTTGCAGATTGTCTTTGCAATATTAAATAAAGCTGTCAAACTATCTTGAAAGACAAATGTTCTACTCTAGCAAATTCTTGCAAGACAAGGACAGTCTTAAATAGTCTTAAGAAGAGAGAGGAACATTGTCCATTCATGTATAAGATATACCAGATTATGACTTAAGAACATACAAGCCTTCTGATACGTCAGAAATACTAAGCCACTGATTTTTGATTTGTCTAGCACGTGAAGTTATTCAAAATACTACTTTAAAAAAAAATTTCTGTACTTTCAGATTCCACACCTTCATCTGAATTATTTGGTTAGCTCTTTACACCTGAAACTTTAATTTCTTTGAAATAATTTTAAAAATTATTTTCAGTTTTGGTAATTCAGAGCATACATCTACATGATGCTGTGATGAGCAAGCTATGCTAGTGTTCAGGGCTGCCCAGAGCATTCCACAGAATTCATGTTTAAATGTGATCAGTAAAGAAGCTTTGCACTGAAGTGATTTCAGTTCACAAAACTTTGGCTCATTCTTCATGGCTTCATTTTTTTATTCTTTTTAGTCAGTGCTTCTGAGCAGAATGCACTTACATCCTTTGGTATATTTTTAATTTTAAATGTGGTTTAAACCCATCTGGCACCTAAACCCAATATTCACTCACTCTCTTGCCAGCGGGATGGGGGAAAGAATCAGAAAGGATATCCCTGCTGTCAGTCCTGGCTGTGTCCCCTTCCAGCTTCTTGCACAGCCTCAGCCTCCTCACTGGTAGAGTGGTACAAGAAGCAGAAGAGGTCTTGGCTCTGTATTAGCATTGCTCAGCAATAACAAAAACATCTCTATCTTATCAACCCTGTTTTCAGTACAGATTCAAAATACAGCCCCATACTAGCTCTCGTGAAGAAAATTACCTCAGGCAAAACCAGCACATTCTGTGCCTTATGTCCTACTATCTACATGATGCTGAGGTTCCATACTATTCAGTATGACCTCGCTAATCACCACCCCCTTCACATCCTTTGATATAATACACAGATGTTATTCCCTTAGTCTATGGAAAATGTCCATTGAGTTAATTTAGTCTGTGACTTTGGGCTCCATCTGTTCTGGGGATCACTCAGGGCAGGAGAGGCGATGTGTTGCATGGCGTTACTGGGCACCAAAGCTAGCTCAGATCGGGTCACTGCTGCTCTGCAACTGCTGCTTGTACGGCTTGTCCTCCATTGGTTTGGGTGGTTACTGTCATGGTAATTCCTATAACATGCAATTCAGATCATGGCTTACCACAATTTAAAGGTATATCCATTACAATTTCTATCCCTGGTCCTTTTGGGGCAGGTTATAGGGTTTAACATTGCAATGAACTCTTCCACTTGTTCCCACCCTGCCTAGCAACCAGGAGTTCCTGCTCTGGTCTGCCATTTATCTCCATGGGCTGCAGAGAGACAGTCTTCCTCACCATGGTCTTCACTACAGGCTGCAGAGGGAACCTCTGCTTCCCCTCCTCCATCATAGGGTCCCACCCACAGGAGACAGTTCTCCGTGGCAGTTTTCCAGTGTTTATATGTGTGGGTCCCTCTTACAGGCTGCAGTTCTTCATGAACTGCTCCAGCCTGAGTCCCTTCCATGGCATGTCCTTCAGGAACAGACTGCTCCAGCATGGGTCACTCACAGGATTTTAAGTCCTGCCACCAAACCTGCTTCAGTGTGGGCTCTTCTCTCCATGGGGCCACAGGTCCCGCCAGGAGCCTGCCTCACACAGGCTTCTAACAGGGTCACATCTGCCTTCAGGCATCCAGCTACTGCACTGTGGGGTTCTCCATGGACTGCAAGTGGAT
The DNA here is from genome assembly GCF_036250125.1 of Pseudopipra pipra. NCBI lineage: Eukaryota > Metazoa > Chordata > Aves > Passeriformes > Pipridae > Pseudopipra > Pseudopipra pipra. The sequence goes on along the minus strand of NC_087581.1, from coordinate 24,990,636 downwards.
ACGTGCTTCTGCATGGACTCATCCTTCTACTCAAGTTCACACTGGCATTCCAGCCTGTCCAGTACAGCCGCACAAAAACAGCAGCAACACCCTGCGCATGTGCCAGCCCAGGCACATTGCCATGGCTGCCATCAGAATGTTCCCAGGCACAGCACAGTGTCACATCACAGCAGCACAGCACTGCAGCGAGCAGCAAAAGCAAAAGGCAGCCACTGACAAGCACAGGACTCTATAGAGTCAGGCAAGTGAGCCCCATGGCAAGCACAGGAGCCTTCTCATTACCAGCTAAACAGCACTAACAGCTGTAAATTCAGTTTGTTACATTCCAGTCAAATCTGTCATTATCTCGAACCCTTCATGCTTCACACTGGGTGCCAAAAAGGACTGTCATGGTTTAACTCCAGATGGCAACTAAGCCCCATGCAGCTGTTCACTCACTCCCCTGCCAGTGGGATAGGGAAGAAAATCGGAAGAGTAAAAGTGAGAAAACTTGTGGGCTGAGGTAAAGACAGTTTAATAGGGAAAGCAAAAGCTGCACACACAAGCAAAGCAAAACAAGGAATTCATTCACTGCTTTCCATGGGCAGGCAGGTGTTCAGCCATGTCCAGGAGAGCAGGGACCCATCATGTGTTAACTGTGACTTGGGAAGACAAACATCATCACTCCAAGCATCCCCCCCTTTCCCCCTTCTTCCCACCACTTTATATGCTGAGCATGATGTTCTGGCTGTGTTGGCTGTGTCTCCTCCCAGCTTCCTATACACCCCCAGCCTCCTTGCCTGAGTGGCAGTATGAAAAGCAGACAGGACCTTAATTCTGTGCAAGCACTGCTCAGCAATAACAAAAGCATCTCTATATTATCAACCTGATGTTCAGCAAAAATCCAAAACACAACCCCAAACCAGCCACTGTCAAGAAAATTATTCCAGCCAAAATTGCATGATGACTATAGATTTCTTTTTTTTTTCCCATATTTTTTAATGCTGTTTCAGCAGAAAACATAAGCAAGGGTAAGGGTAACTTAGGACAGAAGCGTAATTTATGAGGAAGGTATAAGGATAAGCGAGGCTTGTTTGGCTACACAGCTGCCGAGGGCAGAATGACAGATGTAAATGAGTATGATGAAGTTGTGTCTGGATACCCTGTGTCTTTATCCTCTTCTATGTTCCACGCCTGTTGACATCTTAATTCTGTTTTAGTTGCATTGTATTTCAGAATTGCTTTGCACTCCTAGTGCTTTCCTCTCCATTTCAAGTGAGTTGACACCATACCAAGCAGATTCCCAGGTGTAGCTATGGTGTGAATTGTTGCAGCTATTATGACTGGATAATTGGGGACTGCTGTAATGGGAACATTCTGAGAGACACTGGTCAAATCTCCAAATTTCAGGCAATCACTTATTTATCCTCTACTACTAGTCGATTGGTCTGTTACAAGCTAAGAAGAAAAAATTAATCAACTACAATAATTTAAGCCATAGGCTTCCAGTACCCTAAGTCTAATGACTATTGTTGGCTCCACTGGCCATAGTCTTTGATGGTTCTTGGTCTCTGAGATCAAGATGACCAGGCTTGTGGGCTCTTTGATGCAGAAAACTGTAATGAAATGGCATTTTCCATCTTTTCTCAGGGTCCTCTTGGTGTCACTGGCATTTAAACACTTCTCTGTGGGCGAAGACCAGTCTTGACCAAAGGCAATCTCATAGGTGTTGGTTTTCTGGGTTTTTTTAGAGGGATGATACCTATATGCAGACATCTTTCCAGGCATCTGTTTCCTTCAAATAGTTGCAAACTGTGCCACGCAAGCCAGTATGATAAAATATTGTGCTTCAAATTCTAATTCATTCTTTCTAGGTGTCTGGGTATAAGGTGAACAAGAATTTATTTCATTTTTCTGTTTTAAGGCAAGCAGTTTTATGTCTCAGAGCAAGAATAAAATGTTATGTGTCACAAACAGACCTTCACATGGAAGAAAAGCTCCAAGGAAAGACATAGCCAGTGCCCCCATCACTAGCAGAGTAGAATAGTCAGTAACTCATCCGCTGATGTGCATGATACACATCCTTCTCCTACAAAATAACATTGCAGGTTGAGCAAGACAGGAATGGGAGAAACTGGTGAGATTATATCCGCTCCCTTCATTGTTTAAGTAGATTACATATAGTTATTCCTGTGGTAAGCCTGCAGATACCCCAGCTGTAAGCCTATTTGCATGTTTCCCAAGTCAACAGAGAAAGGATTTGTCTTAGCTTGCTTGTTTGAAGCCAGTATATTTCTTTACTAGTGTCAGAGTTATTCTTGTTGAAATCTCCTTCCTCGTTACTAACATAGATGAAAACAGCTGGAACTTCTGTATTCAGTAACTGAATGGATTTCATATTTAGCCAGGAAGGCCAGTGGCATCCTGGCCTGTATCAGCAGTAGTGTGACTAACAGGATTAGGAAGTGATTGCCCCTCTATACTCAGCACTGGTGAGTGAATCCTGTGTTCAGTGTTGGGCCCCTCACTCCCAAGAAAGACATGGAGGTGCTGGAGCACGTCCTGTCCAAAGGCAATGGAGCTGGTGAAGGGTCTTAAGCACAAATCTTATGTGGAGCAGCTGAGGGAGCTGAGGTTGTTTAGCCTGGAGAAAAGGAAGCTGAAGGGTGACCTTATTGCTCTCTGCAACTACCTGAAAGGAAGTTGTGGTGAGATGGGGATCGGCCTCTTCTCCCAGGCAACTAAAACAACAGGACAAGGGGAAATTGCCTCAAGTTGTACCAAGAGGTGTTCAAGCTGGATATTAGGAAAAATTACTTGACTGAAAGAATGGTTAAGCATTAGGACAGGGTGCCTAGGGAAGTGTTGGAGTCACCATCTCTGGAAGTGTTCAGAAACCAAGCAGATGTGGCACTTTGAGTTATGGTTAAGTGGGCATGGTGGTCTTCAGTCAGAGGCTGGAAGTGATCTTGGTTGTCTTCTCCAACATTAATGAATCTGTGATTCTGTGATAATTGAACATCGTTTCTGTTTTTCAGAACTGAAACCTGATATGTTTAGAACACACTTCTCCAAATAACTTACAGTGTGTCAACAATATTTTTCACTAAGATTCTCAAGATCAGTATTCTGTATCTTAGGCAGGAGAAGAGCATTGTGTAGGAGTTGTAGGGAGTAAGTATCCAAAAACTGGTGTAATACCTTCAGAAGATGTAATACTTTTTTTCTTTAAACGGTTTTATTTGACATAAACATATTAGTAAAATTTTCTAGCATAAACTTAGTTTTGTTGGGTGCTACTACCAAAACATTTTTTTTTAAGAATGTAAAATCTTCATTGCATTGTAATGCACTTCTTCCAGCAAAAATGGAATGTAGTATTTCACCTGCTTAAGAGATATTGTGTACTCAGGATGTCATCACGTAGTTATCCAGTTACTGCAGTACATACACTAGATACTTCAGTTAAATGTTGTTTGGATTAGGATTATATATCGATATCAATGCTGTCTACATGAAAATCATGGAAAGTATGTGTGAGCCTTTAACACCATTTCCAATGTTTTGAACTGCTTCAACTTCTCAAGAAGTTAAGTATTGAGATTTATGTATCCCTAACATGACAAAATTTAACCATTTGGAATCTGATAATTTTGCAATGTATGGACTTTGAAGCAAACTTTAATATAGTTCAGAACAAAGGAAAAGGTCTCTTTTTCCCTTAGATGCATAATTTCACATTAGATCTGTTGTTCTTTAATATCATGTAGCAAGACAGGAACATGATGCATTTTACTTTCATTATGTAGATGTTCCTAAATTTAAAGATATTTTAATTTTGGACTGCTTTCAGTTTCCTGAAAGCTCTAAATAGCTATACTTAAAGCCCTTCAAGAGCTTTCATCAGTTTTTATCTTTATGAGCCCTCCTTACTATACAGTGGTTATAAATTCTAGTTTGGCAAATGGTATTGATGGTAACATGAACACAGTGTGGTGAAGTTGTTAGTAGGTGAAACCTATGTGTCTCCCTCTACTTGTACCATTCTCTCAGGTTTTTTGTTGGTTTGTTGTTGTCTGTTTGTTTTTAACTTCCCCACCCCTACTCATAGGGGTCGTTGTACACCCTTTGGTGTAGAAGTTCTTCAGAGAGGCACTTCAGCATACTAATTTCCAAAAGAAGGTCTGTGTGGTTTCTTCATAAAGATGCCTTGTAGCCACTCCCTTGCTCGCATGCAAAGGCTTGAGGTGACCCTGCTTAAGCCTCATTTTTTGATTATGTGTTGCCTTTCATTCATATCACCCCAGACCCATTGCTTATTAAAACTTCTCACCACTCCTTCACAGGGCTGCTGGTAACTCCCTTCCCATATCATTCCTTGTTCAAGTCCCTTTTTATCTGGTCAGCCATCCTCCTGGCAAAAATACCTGCTAACTACGCCAGAAAATGTAAGACCCCAATACCCAAGCTACAAGCCCACCAAAGGGGTCTTACTTTAAAAATATACAAGGTGCCAAAAATTCACCCACCAATTTTATTAGAGGAGTCTTCAGTTCTTTTAAAACCTTAAGAGAGTGTGCAAAGGAGAAAAGCAGGACATGTATTCTCAGGAGGAACTTTTACTGGTAAACTTTTGAAAATAAGAGAACAACCCATACAACTTAGCAAAATCCAACCCGTCTGGTACTAAGTTACCCAAAATATCAAGAAAGGAGATTAGGAGAAGAAGAAGTAAAGAAAGAGAGAGAAAAAGAGAATTATAGCTACCACCCCTAGATCCAGCATAGATCCAGCTACAGCAGTTCAGAAGATGGAGGGTTCAAACAGCATGGCCAGCACATGTTGCTGCTTTTATTTGCTTTGGCCCCCCTGTGGCCACATCTCCGCCCCCAGGCAGGACTTCCAGCCCAGGGGCCACTCTGGAGCTCTGGGTCAGAGTAAGGGGCAGTGCTCCCGTTGTGTTATCCATTTTGAGGCTCTGTCCATTCTGAGGCTTGTTTGGGGAGACAAGTGGTTGTTGTTGGGGGAGTGCTCCCATCCTGCTTTTGACTGACAGCTGCTCCGGGGCTGCATAAGGAAGCTTGCAGGGGCTGGAGTGTAGGAAAGAGGGCATCACCTCACATTCCTGAAATTCAACCTGTCCCTTCTCCCTCCACACACACTTGAGTTGGTCTGAGCCAATAATTAATATAGTAATCTAGTGTCTCACAGATCCCATGTCTCCTAATCAGTTGTTACCCTCAAAGAAAGTCTTAAAGTCATAGAAACCAAAGCCCTGTTGCCAGTGCCAGTTCCACAACCACTGTTGACATGCGGTATCAGTGCCCTCCAGGGGGAAGGAAAACATCACCTGGACTCTTCCATTCACAGAATCTCCAGTGGACAGAGTAATGCTTTAGAACAGCATAAATGTAATTGATGGTTTACTAATTTTGTTTCTTTTAACAATTGTACATGCTAGTTTTGTTACAACAAAAACTCTTGAGAAGTTTTGGTCTGTTTCTGAATGTGATCTTTTTGCTGATATGTATTGCTGTGTAGGGCTGCTGTGTAATACTGATATATTGTCCACCAAGAATAAATACAATTTTTAGGTTTTTGCAGGGAAAATTAGTAGGTAGACCAAAGTGAGAGAGTTGTGAAGTAGTCATTCAGCCTAAGCATCCATGTGCTGTCTGTGATATGCTGGAAATATGGAATTTCATTATGACCATATAATGAAATGGTCCAGTAGTGTTCTTACGTACTTAATAAACTGTCAAGATATTTCTTTTTGATCTTACGAACTTTCTTGGAAGCAGTTACCAGAAGTTTCTGATTGCACAGGTCAATTCCAGTGTGTATCTCTCTGTACTTCACCCTTCTGTGTGTTATTCTGCTATTTTAGGGTTTTACTATGGGCAGTATATGTGAATCCAGAGAATTAGCTTCTAAACTTCTTTCTGTGCCATTCAGGTAACTATTATTCCTCCCATAGATCTATGAAAATCTGGAAAAAGACTAATGAAATTCATGTTGCTAACAGAAATATTTAGCAAGTGATTCTAGTATCAGGCAGAGTCCACCTGCCTACTTTGGCATTCCCTTGGGAGACAACAATCAATCAAATAATGCTTAGTAAGAAGCTGGTGTTCTACCATGAAAATACATTAGTATCTAGAAACTATTTGTAATGTTCTGGTTTTCCCCCATGAATAGCATGTATAACCCCTCTTCCACTCTGTGGTTAACTCACAGAAATGGTTCCTTCAAATTCATAACATAGCTTGTTTGAAGGCAATTATTCATAACATTTTTGTTTGTACAAAAATAGGAATGCTTATGTAAAGCTAGTGTATTATTGAAAATTATTTCCATTTATACTATTGTTCAGGAACCAATAATTTTGTATTACTTTTTGAAACTTAATGTTCTGAGAAGTTTTCCTTTATTGTGAAACATATTATGTTGCCGCAAATTCTTAATTAGTATATTGGCTATTCATCATTATTAATAGATAAGATCTTGAGATTAGCCTTTTATTCCAGCTATTAAAAGCCTGCCATTACTGCATGTGATTATGAGATCTAGTTCAGTTTACCTTCTGTGATGTTTTGTTTAGCCTTCTAGAGGAGAAAAAAGAAATTTCCTGCTGCACTTGAAAGTAAATTACAGGCTTTCATTTTCTGCATTGAATTAAAGCCTGCTACATTATTTGATCTAGACAATAAAGCATATGTGGCTGAACAAAACTTTGCAAACTCTGGTAGCTTGAAAAAGTAAATTAGTTCAACGTGAAGTAGTCCAGGAATAAAATGAACAGTTATCTGACATATTTTATTATAAAATCTCATTTGATAAGTAATAGAGCAGGTTAGACTCTTAAACCATTCTGCCTTGATATTTCAAATCTAGAAAGCAGAAGTATTCAAACTGAGAATTTTGGTATCTTAAAGAATCTTTAGGGAATTTAACAGACAACGTGAAACTGCACAAAATATACAGAAAAGAAGTAATTTTCAGCACAGTATAGCTTTGCCTAAATTCTGCCCATTAGAGTGACGAAATACTGTTCTTTTTGCATTCAGCAGCTGGGTCCCGACAGTATCTTTTTCCCACTTGGAGGGGTTAATTAGTCGTCTTTCAGAAGGTGCCTGTTTAGCTTACATTCACATCATGCAATAAGCACCGGCTGTACAAAGCAATACCATTAACAGACGGGTGTGTCCAACTGCTTAATTAGACAGAATAAAAAGGACCTTGTCAAACATTCATCTGTTTCTTGTGATACACCTGACGGCCCAATTAGGCAAGGATGACGTCTTTTCTGCTTGCAATGTGCAGTTCTTTTACTTACGTGTAGTGTCAGTGCAAAAATGGAGACACTGCATTTAATGTCATGGCTTCACCTCCACTGGTAGGACTGGGGAGAGAATTGGAAGGATAAAAGCCAGAAAACTCATGGGTTGAGATAAAGACAGTTTAATAGGGACAGCAAAAGCAGCACACACAAGCAAAGCAAAACAAGGAATTAATTCACTGCTTCCAGTGGGCAGGAAGGTGTTGAGCCATTTCCAGAAGGGCAGGGCTCCATCCTGTGTAATGGTGACTTGGGAGGAAAAACGCCATCGCTCCAAATATGCTCCCACACAAACCCAATACACCCACCCCTCCTCTCTGACCTGTCCTTTCTGAACAGCCTGTAGCCATTGATGGCTGCACTCGAGTCATCTCACCAACTTTCAGTAATGGCAACTAGGTTGTAGCCTTCCAGTAGCATGGAGGCTTCAGACTTCTCCTGTGGACATATTTATCCTGTGGGCATCCATTTTAATTGTTATAATCTTTAACATGTAAATGTTATCTGTGAAGTTCTTTTCTTTTCTTTTACTTTTGTATCCTTATTTTTGACAGGTGTGGTGGGTCCTGAAGTGCAGCCACTGCTTAAAAATGTAGGGTTTAGTTGACATGAAACTCTGACGATCTATTGATTAATCTGAAAAAGGTTTGATCAAGAATTTATCAGTCTTTCCGAATACTTCAGAAGAAGCAGTTAAATCTGTCAGGTGCCACAGACCAAACCTGGAGTTTAAACCAAGAATGGTCCCAGTTGGCAAGGTCCTGACCGTATCCCCCTGACCCCATCCCATAGTTATATACCTCTTTCCTTCTTTGCACTGGATACATTTCAGTGCAAAGTGAATTAGAGGTAGTTGGAGGAAGGAAGTGCAGAAACCCAGCCTTTTAAATCAGTTTAAACTACTGTGGAACCTAGCTCTGAAAAGAGAGTCTGCTGTTGACAGCCAGTTTTGTTGTCAAGCAAGGAGAAGATAGAAAATTTTTTGGCACAGTAATTAATTTCTCCTACTATATAATGGTATGTCCCTGAATTTTTTACCATGATTTTGTCTCAAAAAAATATTGTAGGATTTTTGGGGGAAGGTTGTTATTTGGTGGTGGTGATAGGGATTGAAGTCTGATCTCTTCCCTGTCAGCCATATGGGTCTCATGTGTTAAACTAAAAAAAAAAAAAAATCACTCGCATAGGTCATTCTAAATATTTATAGATTTTTTTTTTGCATATAAATCTCTTTTATTATGCATGATAATGCTAGTCATTTTTGTAGCTAATATAGATTGATAGAGATTAAGGGCAGTAAAATTTTATATCACAGAACATTTGGCTTACAGATTAGTAGTTGTGTTTGCTCACTGTGATTCTTCACAGACGTGTACAGTCTTCTGTTTTGAAGGTACCAGGTGAATAAGAGCCTGCCTCATCTGGTTATTATTTTCACTAGTTAATCATCCACTACTTAAGAGAAATATAAAAAAAGGGGGGGAAAAAGGCTGATTCACGATTTCAAATTCATTTTGGCTTGTCACCAGTCAATTGTATTGTCATTCGTGCTGTGCAAAATTCAGGAATCTGCAGCTCCCAGTCTGTATTTCCTATGAGAGCATGTCATCCTTGGTTGTCTTTCTGATAAGTTTTCTTTATCAGGCATTTTCCTTGATTCTTGAACCATTTCTGTGTTCTACCCAAATTCCCATTGTTCCCTTTAAATGTCAGGGCCATGATCATAGGCCCTTGTCCACTGTGTATGTATTTCTCTATGATATTAGTGTCAAAAAGTTTCTTCTCATATTTTAAATACAGTGGTTGCTTTAATGCTTTCCACTGAAGGTTATTTAAGTTCCTTTTTCTCTGTGACTTATTAAATGCTTTTCAGAGTTGGCTTTCTGAATTAGACCCCTTCATTCTGTGGCCTTCTGGAAGTTTGGCTTTGAATGTGAATCTATAGAGATTTTAGTGTAATTCAGTAAACCAGATTAAAAATGGTTTTGAATGATGACCAATTATTTTCAAGCTGAGAGAAGATTTGCTGCTGATTTTTCTGAGTTATTCCTAAAGTGACAAAACTCAGAGAAGTTATATATGTTTCTTCATATTTAAACAAAAGGTATTTTGAATGTAAGATAAAAATAATATAAAAACCCATTTATACTAACTCATATGCTAGTAGGTTGAAAAAATTTTGACTGATGCCAAGATTGGTGTTAGATAATTTTAAAATCTAAGTAGAGATAAGGGACAAATTAGTGTGCTAGTATAAGTGACAAAATAAAAACATCAGTGTACTAACGTTTTAATTTTTTGTCTTAATTTTATTCAGAGATCACAATGCAGACATCAGAGACTGGGGCGGATACAAGTTCGACTGTGACTTTACAGACATCTGTGGCTGGCCAGGCAGCAGTGCCCACACAGGTAGTACAGCAAGTACCAGTTCAGCAACAGGTATGTGGCTGTTAGTTTTGGGAAAATTAAAAAACAAAAATTCAGAATGATAGTTCTTCACAATGTAGTGAAGAACTTGGTTTTGTACAAGACTGCTAAATGAACTCTTGTTCTGCTTTTATCGATTTTGTTTTGCTGGAATTAAAATAGCTGGAGAAAGGCAAGCTGTTTTCAGGATCTGTTCCTTTACTAGAGCCCCTGACAAGCTCTAGTAGTATACATATGTAATTCTAACTGTAGTTCGTTATGGACTTCATGCTCATAGAAATGTACTGTATGTTACTGAATATTTACATTTTTTTCATTAAATAATAGATATGTGTCTGATATTGACTGTATCATTTCTCCATCCATTTGGATTTCCAAGAAAGTGCAATACAAATGTAAAAATGGAAAGCATTTGCATCTCTAGGCTTGACTCCCCACAGATCTATGCACAGTGTCATGAAAGTATTGGTGGTAGGACAAACAGTAATTCATAATGTGCATTTGCCAGGGAAGGAAGAATGCTTTTGTAGCAGCCAGCACAGTGCACTCTTCTATTACATGAAATAGTCACTCCTATGGAGCACCCATGAGCTTTGGAAGAAGTGGTGGCAGAAGAAAATGGGGAGCTAAAAAGGAAAAGTATGGAGGTACAAAATGGGGACTAAGTGTGATAGCCATTATGGCTGTCCAAGACTTTTCCAGAATACACAGAAATTAGCTGTCCATGTGATGAGTACTGTAGGTGACATCTGTTGTTTTTCATCAAAAACTAACTTTACAGTTTCAAAATCAACAAAATAAGAACTAGACGTAAATTATTAAATACTGGCATTTGTTTCTGTGCCAGTGGAATGCTTTTCTCTAAATCAAATTCTTCTGCATTTTCTGAGTTCTCAATTTCTAGTGCATTTTCAGGTATGTGTGCCAGAGTCTCAAACATTTCACTACTATTTTTTTCCTGATGCACAGACTCAGTTTCTAATGCCTCCTAGTTCCATTACTATAGTATGAACTTCGCTAGCCTTTGTAGAAGATTTTATCTGTAACCCTTTTGTAGTGTTTGTGTAGTGCAAGACTTTTTTTCTTTGTGAAATACAATCTAGATGATTTGTTTGTTTTTTATTTTCTAAATGATAACAGTTGTTATCATATGATATCTATATGATAACAGATGTTTAATAGATGTAATTTATATGACTTGTTCTTATTCAGCCTTTCAGATACAAGATGGCAATTTGGTAGTGCTACGTGGTTGCTTGTTTTCAGCATATAAGATTTACGTACAATGGTCTAATATTACATACTGAACTTGTGAAGTACTGATCAATGTGAGAGATGGAAGACAGGTAGCCAGTTTGTGGCATATAGGATACTTTATAGTGTTGCAGTTCTAATAATTGTCTTGATTGAACTCTAAGGACAAGTTCTATGCATTTTTGTCACAGCAAAATGAAAAATGAGCAGGACTTTGGTTTGTTAAATTTGCTTGTGCAAAGTTTCTACTTTTTTGAAAACTTTGATGATAGAATGGGATCCTTATTTGCTGACTGGAGATGCCCATTGTGAGGGGGCCTCAGGCCCAAGAGTTAAAGTCTTTGGCATTGGGAGTGTGACTGCCAGAGAGTCTTGTGAATGGTCAGCCTGGGAACTTTCCTTAACATATTTTCCCGCATAAATAATGCGTTAATCTTTGTCACCAATTGTCTACATTTTTCCTGAAGTTATTCCAGTTGTCCCTTAATAATGTAACGCTCATGTCAAAGCATAAAAGCCCAGGAGCAGATTGGATTTTTCCTTCTTTGATTATATCTTAATAAGAACAGCAAACAGAATTTTTTGTTGTACTACCTGAATATGTAAAGCTGTCCCTTGATAAACTTTACATACATCTCCTTTAGTACTGCTACTTCTGGGTGTTCCCTTGCATTGAATACACCATCATTATATTGGAATATTTTTTCCTGTGGGGATATTGAATTATATTTATCTGGTTGACTTTTAATGCTGACTGTGTCATTAGCATAATGTTTGAGAAAGGAAAGCTAAAGAGTCAGGGTTTGAAGATACAAGAAGAATGTTTGGAAATCCAGTGCAGACAGTATTGCAATGATTAAAACATATGTTTGGGAGATTTGTATAGAGAGATCTAATCCTGATTATGGAAGAAAATGAGTAGTAAGGAGAAAAAAAAGAGTGAAAATGTGAATATGGTATGCCAGCAGGAAATGTGATAAAGAATGTAGATGTGATAGATAATTTCAATTGTAGGGTTGCAGGTGTGATTTGTCTTGAGGAATTATCTGTGTATAGGTTGCATTTGCCTAAAGTTAATACTGTCTCCATGTACATTTGGTAGGAATGGGCCAGTTTGTCTAAAGAAAATGTGGAGAAAGAGTGCTATTTTAATAAAGCCATTCTTCTGATGGCACAGGGAGGGCTTATTATTTCTGCACGTTTAATGTTGAAAGCTGGAGAGAAGGTTTTAGATGCACAGTCTGTAAGATGTGGTTTTGTTTTTTCTACGGTTTATAAGGGACATGCTTAATAATATGAGCTGTATCCAAATTATGTGGGAATATTCACATTTGGATTATATTATGTTGTGAATATAAATTGCTAAAAGCAGTAAGACACTTCTAGGGTTTTGTTAAAGGATACTGTAACATGAGTGTGCATATGCAACATTTGGTGTAAGCTGAAACCTGTATTATCATTTGCAGTAATTTACTAGTACTTTCTAGTGAATAATGCGATTTTAGATGAATTTGCTTTTAGTTGATATTAAAGCAGTGTATAACATTTCGTTTTTCCTAGGGAGGTCTTTTTTTCCCATGTTTCTATTCCTGTATATAGACTGTATTTAAATGACATCTCCTAAATGCATTAATTTGGGGTTGTTTTCATGGCATCAGTGTTTCTTTTATGCACACAAAATACGTATCTTTTTCAAAATGAAAGATTTTTGCCCTGAGGAAGAGCAAGCTGAAAAAGTGGAAGGGTGGACTAAGAGCCTTTACTCTTCAGCTGTGTTTATATTGAAGCATCCTGTCTTTTGAGGAAACAGCACAAGAGTAACTTGTAATATTTTCAGCTAAAACAAATCCCTAATTTCCATATAGCTGGTATGAATACGGAGCTTGTAGAAGTCTGCTGTGATGCTCCAAAAATAGGAACAAAGGAGGTACCATTAATGAAAACCTAGATTCTTCCTCTTTCAAAAGTGGCATTAGTGGCAGCTGGTTTCATACAACACAGCAGCAGTCACTCCTGAGATGAGATAGAGAGGAGTGGTAAGCAAAAAGCAACAACCATAAGACCAAAAATGTGGGAGTGTAATTAAATTCTGTTTAAATAGCCTGAGGAATTTTCTTCGTCTTGTTTCCTCAAATACAGGGATTTTTCATTAATGCATCATTGCTTTTGCAACAGGCACTCTTCAGCATAGCTTTTAAGGATTCAAAATTAAACTCACTTTGTATTTTATGCCATGCAGTGTGGAAGGACAGGAGAAATAAAACTAAAAATAGTCATATAAGCTATTTTATAAAAGTATCCATGCATTAGAAGTTGGCCAAAGCGTTTCTTCCTTGTCACATACACAGTGGCTATCGCATTCTCAAAGCATTGTATCACTAAGATGCAGACTTCTGCTAATCAAAATTGCTCTTAATGCAAAATCATGTTTAGCATATGAAAAGCATAATCATGAACTGACATTAGCCTGATATAAATATGAATGTGCTTAGAATGCTACAGAATGTTGTATTTGTATGTTACTTGCCAAAAGTAATTCATAATAATGAAGGACGAAAACTATTTTTATCTCCAAGGACAGAAAATGTTGAACAACCAAGCTGTTTGTGTCGACACGGTAGATAATTTTATGTACTTTTTAAAATGTAATTTAAAAATCCATATATATATATATATTTTGCCCTGTTGTTCTACTCTTTGCTTAGTACATAAGCACTTTTTCTTGGAAGTCAAAGTTCACTCTTATATTTTGTTTTATACTTCAGTGTAATTTCTGCATTTCAGTATGACAGACTTTCATTGATAAAATATAACTTTTTTATAGGTAAAATATAACTTAATTTATCCCTGTGAGGTAGTATAATTAAGAATATAATTTATTTTGATTTATATAAAAATTGGTCAAAAATTTGAAATGAAGCAATGAAAATTGTAATTTTAACAAGTTTTGATATTTTGTTTTATGGTAAATTATGTTTTTATTGTTGTTATTCCAAATCAGAAGATAAACACATTTTGGAATTTTTCGGTTTCCTGTCCAATGGGCACTGAGCTTTGATGCACTCTATACACTTTATCCCTGCAATATCATTTCAGTTCTGTGGTAAAGGTCTTGCGCTGTGCTCAATCTGACGTTTTTGAAATGGTAGCAGCTTGCGTCCAAGAATAATGGGAAAATATAATACCTTGTACAGAAGGGGAATGTGACCTCTGTGTTTTAGTGCTGTGTTTATACATTATGTAGAATTCCATTTTATCAGTATGCAGGTTCTGTCTCATTGCTGTTAATGGACAGAAACATCTGATTTTCCATCGTGCTAATATGCATTCAAAACTTCGACTGTTTTTTCTTGTTTCAGAATTTGGGTTTTAATGTCAACCTAAGGGAAGTTTTCTGTAAAAATCTAGTATTTCCTTTCAGTCAGCGTCAATATTATAAAAAGATACGAAACATATGCTTATTTACAGAACTTTTTAAAAAACACTAGAGGGGAAGGTATTAGACTAGGATATTCTCAAAGAGCTCTTGGAGGTTTTATCAAATGCATGAAACCAAGACTGATCTGAGGTTATGGTGTTTGCAGTCCTTAGAACCAACTGGATTAGGCTGAAGTTGCCTTATAACAATAAATCCAAGAAAAATTACAGTCACTTAACATTACATCAGTTTACTAAATAAGTGCATTGTCATTTTCTCTATTTGATTCCATGGGTAAAATTGTGTCAATCTGTGAAATCTCTTAAGTCCTTTTGCATATTTTAGATTCTGGAGTGCTCTTGGACCAAAATATGGCTTCTCTGAATGATGGCAGCTGTAAAATATGGAATTCTTCATCTTTACTGTGGCAGAAGACAAAAAATTAAAACTGAGAGGAAATTTGCTTAACCTGAAGCTTTTCTACATAATATATGAATCAAAGGAATTGATGTGTGACTGTCCCCAGCAATATATGTGAAGATAATCCATACCTTACTGCCTCTTGTCATTTAGCTCATTGATGTAAAACCAGGTTTTGTTGGAGTTTGTTATAGTTGATTATATTCCAGGAAAGGGGTTACTCAGACTAGGGGGTTTGGTCCATAATTGTTCAGTGGGTCAAAGCACTACTGGGAAAAAAACTTGCATCACTGTAATTTAACTCATTAAACAAGAGCTAAAGCATCTTAATGTGAACTTTTATTACTAAACTTACTGCAACACATTTGAGCTGGGATTTTAAGGCTTGTGTTACTTAGGACTGAAATGGAATAAGAAAAAACATAAATATGACCAAATTATACTTTCTTCTGTAGTAAATGTGATTTTTCAGCTTGGTGCCAAACATAGTTACACTTCATTTCATCCTTATGTTCTCCTATTAGTTATGTCTTTGGCACCGAAGATATGTATGCTCCATGAATGTGCATCTTCAATGTTAGGGCTCCATTTACCAAACTTACAGCACAAATATTATGTAGAAACAGTAACTTTCTTAGCTAGTGCTTTGATATACCTTTAGTAATTACGAGTGCAGAGATATCCCATATTGATTAGAAGCCATTAGGTGCACTGAAACATTGGTCCTTCTTTATGATATCCCAAACTTCTGGTTTTCTTGTTTTCAGGTACAGCAAGTGCAGACTGTGCAACAGGTACAGCATGTCTACCCAGCCCAGGTTCAGTATGTGGAGGGAAGTGACACAGTCTACACTAATGGAGCTATGTAAGTTGGCAAATGTTCAGAATTTGAATGTTTATTAAAATGTGAAGTTAAATACATATTTCCAGTCAGATTCTATCAACTACTGTATATTGAGTTGGAAAGAAAAATTATTCAATCAGAGTTCTCCTAATGTCAGAGTAGTTTTTTGGATGAAAAACTGAATTCACACTGTCTTTATTAAGGCAGAAGGTTTGTATAAATAGAATTCTTGTGATTGTTTTAGTTGAACTTATCTGAAATTACCTGTACAGCATAGTGTTGTTTGTGAAAGTGTCTAGTTTGTGGGTAAGTTCTGTCCAAAAGATGTATTGTGTAACTTCTATCCTCAGGACAGAAGGCAGGGCCTTGTGTCTTCCTGGCTGCCATCCTGGTGGCAAATGATATAAAGGTGCAATAGCGGTAGTTATTATCTAAAGAAAGTAGTAATGTAATTTCGTTCCTGTGTTTCATAAAATGAGATGAGCATTTTTTCCCAAAGGAATGAGGAGAAGCAGAGGAAGGTGCTTCTTCAACCTCTTTTCTGCACAGGTGTGCATTTCTGACTGCCGTGAACATGCTTTTGTAGAAAAAAATAACCTAGATTTGATGTGACCTCTGGATGTTACCTAGTCTAATCTCTGACTTGGAGCAGCACCAGTTTTCAAGTTGGCTCAAACTTCAAAGTAGAATTGTGTTGCTTAGGAAGGAGCTTCTCTACCTCAATTTTCATTTTTCATGCTTACTGTGTAACTGACTTTAAAAGAAGTACAGTTTGGAAAGTTCTTTTAGTGTCTGAAGGTGTACTTATTTGTTGATGGTAATCCAAAAGTGGTCCGAAAGAGCAGTATTATTTGGATCAGAGACTTATGATGTTAACACTGACAGCATTCTTTGGTCATTTCTACTAGCTCATTTCAGTGAATTAGTTTTTCATGTATTGTCTTGTCCATTTTCTTCTCACTTGTAAATTCTAAGCAATGTATTTTAAATATGTATAAGATTTCCCTGTTGTACTGGTTTTGTCTGGGATAGATTAATTTTCTTCATAGTAGATAGTACAGGGTTGTGTTTTGGACTTGTGCTACAAACATCATTGATACTATCTACTATGAAGAAAGTATTGTTCCCCAGCCAAAACCAGCAGACACATACAGCAGCACTCAGTGCCATCATAACTTCGTTGCGACCATGACAGTCTGCTGTTAGCCTCCAAACGAGGGCATTGTTAAATAACCTCTTTTTCAAGCTTCTCTTTTCATTTATTACTTTAAAATTCTTCTGTGTGCTATTGGCACTTTTGGCAGTTTATAGGAAGCGTACTACATTACTGATTACAGTCCTAGGGAAAAACAGAAGCAGATGTGACTAACTCCTTTTTATGAATCTTCAGGTTTCTATTATTTTATGGTGTTTCTAGGTCTGAATCCCTGCAAAATCAGTCAGTGGGATATAAGAGAAGAAAGCTCTCCTCAGCATGTGAGCCTAATCTAGATTGTCTTTACCTCCTATAGAAGATTTTACTCATGTTGTCGTGAGCAGCAACTGTGGACAGTCAGTTTGTTGTTCAATACTTTTAGGAATATTCTAAAGATTGTATTTTTATCGGTGGAGAATATGTATCTATATTATATGTATTGCAAAGCACATTTCCCATATGCTTTTATACTCCAGATTTTGTGTTGTCTTCCTATGATTATATGTTTGATATATTTTATGACTGTGCTAAATCAAAATCTTAATTCTAACTCAAAATCAGATATAGGACACTTCCATAATATATCATATAACAGTACTGCTTTAACAATGGAATAAGAAGTCTGCAACCCATAGTTAGGGTGAAGACATTAATTCAGTGTACAGACATCTCTGGAATAAATGTTACAGCATGTCTGTACTACTCTGCCCACATGACCAGCGGGCTGGAGCATCACTCCTATGAACACAGGCTGAGAGACTTTATTGTGACCTTCCAATCCCTTTAAGGGAGCTTACAAGTAGGAGGGAGAGGGACTTCCTATGTGGACAGATAGTGATAGGACAAGGGGGAACAGTTTTAAACTAAAAGAGGAGAGATCTAGATTAGATTTGATCAGTTATTAGGAAGAAAATCTTTGCTCAGTGGGTGGTGAGGCACAGGAACAGGTTGTCCAGAGAAGCTGTGATACCCCATCCCCAGAAGTGTTTGAGACCGGGTTGGTTGGGGCTCTGAGCAACCTGGTCAGTGGAAGGTGTCCCTGCCTGTGGCATGGGGGCTGGACTAGATGATCTTTAAGGTCCCTTCCAACCCAAACCATTCTATGATTTTATGAAAGAATTATCCTTCATTTTAAAATAAGTCACTTGCAAACCAGCATTGATGTAAATCCATATGCAATAGCAACAAAGAATACAGTTAGAATATCTATGAGGAAAAAGTTACCTGATTCTTTTCATTATAGAAGTAAGAATTTTGTCAGGTTTCACGATCTTTGTCATGTGTAACTGTTGTATTCTTGTGACACAGTTCTTCCCACGCATTTTGTATCATGATTTGTCTCTACTTAAAAGTTATTTGATTTTATTATAGTTGAAGGCAATATGATAATACAAGGGATGTAACTCCCAACTTGTCACATACATTGTATGATATGAGAATATTTGAACTATATTATCTGCATTTGCCTCTAGTTAACAACAGTTTTGCTTGCCAAGCATGTCACTCTATCCTGAAACAAAAATGCACTGTTGTTACAGTGACAGATTCAGGCTTACCTGGCTGTTTAAAATATATTAAGACTATTATGGCTGCACCTATAGTAAGAAGCCAGTTGGTTCCACATATCAGACATAAACTTTCTTCCTACACAGATTGTGATGTATTAATCAACTATAGCCATGTAACTGCTAATTCTGATGTGACAAAAGGGGCTTTAATTGCTGGGATTGTCCAAGAATTGCAATTGCACTGAAACCTCATTCTTTACAAATTTGTTCTACAACAATTTGTGTGGTTTATATTGGCCAGACACGCTGTGTATGCACACTCAAGAATTTATTATTACTTGTATTGGGTTTCTGTGGCTGGGTTTTGGTAGCGGGGGAGGCTACAGGGCTGGCTTCTGTTAGAAGCTGCTAGAAGCTTACCCTGTGTCTGGTGGAGCCAATGCCAGCCAGCTCCAGGATGGGCTTCCTGCCGCTGGCCAAGGACAAGCCAATCAGGAGTGATAGTAAGACCTCTGTGATAACATATTTAGGAATGGAAAGAAAGTTATTACACAGGTGAAAATTGCAGCCAGGGAAGAGCAGAGTGAGAACATGTCAACAACAGTGCACACACCAAGGTCAGTGCAGAAGGAGGGGGAGGAGGTGCTCCAGGCACGGGAGCTGAGGCCCTGCAGCCCGTGGTGCAGACCATGGTGGAGCAGCTGTGCCCCTGCAGCCCATGGAGGAACATCGAGGTGCAGAGACCCACCTGCAGCCCATGGAGGAGACCCACACCAGAGCAGATGGATGCTCGAAGGAGGCTGTGACCCTGTGGGAGGCCCAAGATGGAACAGAGGGACCTGCCAGGAGAGCCCATGGAGAGACGAGTCCACGCTGAAGTAGTTTTTTCCCTGGTAGGACTTCTGGCTGTGTGGGGGACCCATGCTGGAGCAGCTTATTCCAGAAGGGCTGCACCCCGTGGAAGAGTGACCTGTGTTGCAGCAGTTTTGTGAACAATTGTTGCCCGTGGACCCATGGGAGCAGGGGAAGAACTCCTCGCTCTGAGCAGCGACAGAAACAACTGACCATAACCCCCATTCCCCGTCCCCCTGAACCACTGGGGAGGAGGAGGTAGAACTTGGAAGAAAGGAGGGATGGGGGAACTCGTTTTTAAGATTATTTTACTTCTCACTCTTTTGCTCTGACCCTGTTAGTAATAAATTCAATTAATATCCCCACTTTGAGTATGTTTTACCCCTGATGGGGATTGGTAACTGAGCTCTCCCAGCTCTTATCTCGACTCAGGAATCCTTAGTTGTTTTTTTTTTCTCTCTCCTCTGTCCAGTTGTGGAGGGGAGTGAGAGAGAGGCTTCACTGGGTACCTGGCATCCAGCCAGGGTCAACTCACCACAGTACTCTTAATTGAAATCTGAACTGTCAAAAAGATTATTATTACTAATATAGTTAAAGTTGTTATTTTCCTAGTACTTAATAATATCTATCTATTTTTCTCCGGCATTATCTGTACCCTTTTACTACCCTTCTGCATACTAAAGTGAATGGCTTCTGTCTGAGAATGAGTTACAGAGAGTTGCAGCAATTTAGCACTATCACAGGTGTTATGTCTGGACAAGTATGATGGGTGGTGGGGGTCTCTCTTCACTCTGTGTCTACTTGCAGCTATTTTTAATGTGTTCTAGCATAGTCTACATCTTATTGGTTCTTCACTGGTTTGCATGTCCATATTACATCTGAATGTGCTTTATATGTTTTACATTTGCTGGATACTTTTTGAAGATTGTTATGCCATGATCCTCTTTGCTGCATTTTTAATCTGGGGTCATGGATTGTTTATTCTGTACAGAACAGCTATTTGCTGTTACTGTCTGTTAGATAGAACAATGCATGAGCATTTTAATTATACGTTTTATAGCACACAATCTTAGAAGGCTAAGCTAAATTGGAAACAGATTAAGTAACAGTTATCTGATTGTTTGACAGTTACTGCTAGAACAGAGCTTTAGGGCTAGCACAGAAAAGTCTAAACAAAGGAAGCCTGACAAACCCAACTCTTGAGGTCTTGCAAATTTAGTGCAAGCCCTGTGACATGTTCCTAACAATGCCATATTTCTTCAACTATAAGTCTGCAGTAATTAATGAAAATTTTTAGAAATCTGAAAATTAAGGTTTCCTTATCTGTCTAACTTACAGGTCCTGAGAAAATAATATAGAATTGCTTCTCTATTTTCGTTTACTGTGGTCTCTGGTTTACGGAGTTTTCTGTAGTTGTGCATTGTGTGTGCTTTCACTGGTTTGTTTTCATGTGGAAAATTATCTTGGACTGAGTGTTGAAGATCTCAGTTCTTTTTTATGGCTAATAAATGCCTGTCAGTGACATATTTACTTTGTTTTTTATATGCAATATTGCAACTCTATTTTAGCTAAATTTTGTAAAGCTTTTTCTGACTGATAAATTTTAAATTGCCCATACAAGAGAAAATGTATATGAATAAAGCAGGTCAGCCATACACTATTACAGAGGAAATCATTTATTTTGAGTTTTCATTCTCTGGTTATAGATGCACTAATTGTCCTTTCATGGCATAAGTTTTGATATTTGTGTTTAGCAGTTTTACTTGGTAAAGGGGAAGGATGAAAGAAAATAATAACTTCCTGTCTTAACAGTTTAGATCAATTGGAGACACTTTTAGGAAGAAGCTTATTGCTTCATTGGGATTTGATTTGTTGTTAAAAAGCGGTGAATCAATATTCTGGTTACAGGAGTAAGTTTCTTTGTGGGAAGGAGGTTGTATGAGACAGGGTGGGATAGATAATTTAGCCCTCTCCATTATCATTTGACTGCTGTATTGGGTGCTGTTGTGATAGTGTCAGGATATGTGGCACTTCCTTTTCTTCCCATTGCTTAGGATACATCACCTCCAGAGTCTGCACCAATGCATTGGCTGTGATAATGCCTTTCCCTCAGTATTAGACAAAGTATTCTGTTCTCTTTAGTTTCTACGAAGCTCGCTGTTATTTAAGGAGCACAGGATTATCCTAAAAACTTAAAGGAGTTTAAGGATATTGTTCTACCGTGAAAGAATTTCTTGCTTTTGTGCATGGAGGTTTTCTAACGTTGCAATACCATAGCATTATCATGAGCATTAGCTAATCTGCATATAAATAACTGTATCTTGAAGTATTTATTTTCATCCAGTGTTTATCATATTTCTATCCCAGGAAATAATACTTCAGTTAATTAAGTACCATAAAAGACTCACAGAGATGACAGTCAAAAAAAAATATTTGCATGCCTACCTGCTAAGCTGTGTAAGTAAGCCAAACCAAAACCCACAGGAGTAATTCTGAGGCTGTTAGTTGCTGAGTAAGATAATAATTATTAAGTTACTTGTTTGTTTGAATTAGAATTACAGAAAAACAAAGTAAAGAGTGGTTTTCTTGTTTGAATTTTCTAATTCTGTTCTTGTACAGATACTGTGAAGTGATACTGGTATTTCAAGTTGCAGTGTAAAAGCTCTGTGTCTTCGTCGTGGATTGACCTTGGCTGGACACTGGGTGCTCACCAAGCTGCTCTCTCTCTCTCTCCTTTCCAGCCAGACAGGGGAGAGAGAATGAGATGGAAAACAACTCGTAGGTTGAGATATGGCAGTTTACTAAAGCAAAAGGGAAAGTTTGCACGCACAAAAATGAAGATGAAAATGACAAAATTTATTCTCTACTTCCCATCAGCAGCAATGTCCAGCCACATCCCAGGAAGCAGGACTTCAGCACACATAATGGTTTCTTAGCAGGCAGCCATTGGAAACAATGAATGCCCCACAGCCTCCTCCTCCCTTCCTTAGCTTTTGTATCTGAGCTGATGTCATATGGTATGGAAAATCCCTTTGGTAAGTTCGGGTCAGGTGGCCTGGTTGTTTTCCTCTTCCAGCATCATGCCCTTGACCTGGACAGGGGGATGAATGTTGAGAGACAGCGCTAGTGCTGTGCCAGCACTGCTCAGCAGTAGCCAAAACACTGGTGTGTTATCAACACCTTTCTAGCTACCAGTGCAGTGCACAGCACTGTAAGGGCTGCTGTGGGGAAAGGTATTCATCTCAGCCAGACCCAGTACAGTCTTCAAGTAAAAAATTGGGTGTGCATTTTAGCACACTTGAATTTTCCAAGCTGGTGCCTGCAGCTTGTGATAAGAATTTTGTAATTAATTATTTTGCAAGACATGAAAGTCACTGGAATATAATTTTGAAGAAAATTTGGGACCATGATCAGCCAATGTAAATCTGAGACATGATGGGATGGCTTGAACACTGATTCATAGTAGTCAGTAGATCAGGTTCTTGATATTTACATAGACTCAAATCATATATTCAGCTGGGAATAAGTGATTTCCCATGTGTGCATGTGCACACTGAAAACTAAGGGAGGACAACAACAAGTTTACTCTTTCTGTGTCATTGCTTTTATTTGTCTCCTTTCTTCAGAATGTCAGTGTCTTTCAAGAGACAAAAGTGTTTATAAAAGTTAGGCTCAGTTACATTGATGTCCATAATGTAGTGCAAGACATTGCACTTAATTTATGTGGTAATCCTGGGGCTTACTGAATGTAGAAATTAGTTATTTTCTGTTTTCATGTGCAAAAAAAATAGTTTTCTTAACTTTATACCACAACTCCATCTGTTTTACTTTATAGCATTATATTTTGTAAGTCATTATGAAATGCACGTAAGTAAGCAATAAGGCATAATAGGTAATGCCTGGAATTCTTGTACTTTGCAATCCTAGTCCAACTCTTGCCAGTGTCATTAATTTCCAGTGTGGGATCTTTACATCAGATACCTGTTCTAAATTCATTCAGTGTCTGACTTTGTGTCACTTGTTCTCAGGGTAAACATATAGCTTGCACAGCCTTCTGGAAACCAGGATTCTGCAGACTAACTACTTAGACTTTAGGTTTATTTGTAACTGATGAATTTTCTGATGCCACATTCTAGTAAACATGGGATTTCACAGTTTCAGTAGGAAGAACTATTAGGTTCTGTTGCTTACCTTGTATCTCAAGCAAGAGTATATCATCCATGTTTTCTCATAAAGAACAAGATGACTTTAGTTACACTGGGGCTAGTCCCTGTATGACCTTTATATGCTGCTGTTGAAGGAGAGAATGCTTTTACTGTCTTTGGAATGTGAAAGAACTGACTATGATATGTGTCAAGCTATTTGAGAAGGTATTTGTGCTACAAGTGCTGTGGAGAAGTAGAAGATCACTTCCTTATTTGGAATTATCCCTCAAGTCTTTCTAAAGGATATAACACCATATTTTCCTCTTTGCTACAATTTTATTTTAAAGGGTCAAGTTACCATGGGCAAGGACCTTAAAACTTTCAAGTCTGCTTTCTAAAAACGTAACTTCTCTAAACTGCTTTCAAAATGTCATCTCATCAAGCTGCATTTTTAAATCCCAGATAAAGTGGTTTATGTTTTGGGTAATTTAAATGGTTCTTCACTAAGTTGCAATTATTATTGCATGTAATAATAATGGTTTTATCTCACTTTTAAAGATCCAGTTAATTTCAGCTGTGAAAGGTTTGCTAAATCATCACCAAATCTAGAACTTGCTCTTCTAGAAGAACCTGCTGGTTGTTGGAACAAAGGAAGAGTGTGTTTATTTTGGAGTGTGGCCCATTGATGTATCCCACTGATACACTGATCCATTGATACAGAGTACTGCTATAAGCAGAAATAAGTGCTGTGTTACAATGAATCCTTATTTAGAGACTGTGCATGATACACAGCTTTATAGATTATATGTGTGATATACAGGTATGCCTTATGTATGATATGCAGGTATGCCTAAACAAGGCAAAAGCAAAGAAACATTTCATTTACTCTCCCTATTCCATACCAAGTCCATGACTTAATTTTCTTTGAAATTCAGAACCCTCTCTAGGGTTTTCATTGCTTCAAAGATTCAATTCCACTTTTGTAAATGAGATTTGTTCTCCTGACATCTTTTGTACAGTGTATTTTCTCTAGCCATGTCTATTTTTGCTGTCAACATAGGTTTTAAACTTTCATTCCTTTCCTTACTGACACCTGATATGAAGTTTTTGTTTCCTATTTTGGAAGAAATTACAGTGTTCAGTCACTTAGTGATCATTTCCATGAACTAGTTCCCCTGAGCCTGCATCACAACATTTCCCTAAATTTGTCCTCTGCTGCATGGCACTGTTCTCATTGTGTAAAAACAGATGCAACATCCAGTCTGGTAGTGGTTATTGTGCATATCACAAGAGAAATGACCTCAGGGTGGACCTGGGGAGATTAGGTTGGATTACAGGAAAAACTTCTTCACTGCAAGGAGTGATCAAGCACAGGCAGACTGGGGAAGTGGCAGAGACCATCCCTGGAAATGTTCACAAAACATCTAGATGCACATGCGGACATGACTTAGGGGTGAACATGGCAGTGCTCGGTTAATGGTTGGACTTGATGGTTTTTTCCAACCTTAACAATTCAGTGATTCTAATCTCTGGTTTTCAGATGAACAACATCACTGTGTTATCACAAGGTATCACTGTGATACCTTGGCCTGAGAGAACAGATAAATCAGGACCTCCACAGCACTTGTATGCATGCATAGATTATTGCAATGCAAAGGTCAACTGATTTTAATCTCCAGAAGAAAGGGTGATAGATCAAATGTCTGTTTGAGCGTTAGTCCCTAAAATAACTATTTTGCTTTACTTTCAGCAGACTGCCAGGAATTTCTTTTAAATTAACTTAAGTTTCTTGCAGCTTTTGAAAGATCTTGAGGCTTTTGAAATACTTAAGCTTAAAGAGGGATGAGAGTGAAAAATGTAGTATAAGGGTTATGAAACATTTTGGATTCTAAAACTAAAGTTTTGGAGTTTTTGAAAGTCTCTAAAGAGGAAAGGAGAAACTGTTGTGCCCATAATTAATACAGCAGAAGTTATGACTGGTTGTTGATAAGGTGCTATATGTTCTTCAGTTATTTAAAAGTAATGGTTTTCTGAAGGTGAAGAAGAAATCATCATCTCTGGTTCTGTTGTTTATCAATTAATTCATCTTATGTAAGCTTTCATAATTATTAAAAAAAACCAAACCAAAACCAGCAAATTGCCTTGACCTTTTCTATATATTGATAAAAAACTAAATATTGTACAGATAAAGGGGAAGAAAAGCCTGACTTCAGGTTCCTGGATAAGTGTATTAATCACCAGCTTACTGCATAAAACATGGGTGCTGCTTCCACCTCTTGCATTTCTGGACGAAAGTATCTGGGGTTTTGGTGTTTGGTTGTTGGGGGTTTTTTGTTTGTTTGTTTGTTGTTTTTTTGTTTGTTTTTTTAACTTGTTTAGTTACGTGACATTGCAGGACTTTGTGTTTGTTTGATTGTACTAACTAAATTGGAGACTTAGGCAGAGATTGTTTTCTCCGAATCTTAATACTTTTGAAATTCATTTACTTGGACTAAGTGCACCTCAGCACATGCAACTCTGTGTTAATGGAGAACTTTGAATTTCAAAATGGTATTGCCTGTCGATTGCAAGAAATGTTACAGATTTTTATGCTTAAATAAGAAAATTAATGATTGGGTAAACAGAGTGATTTTTACCTGTTGTCATGCTTGCCAAGATACAAAGCTCAGTCTTTGAAATAATGAACGATATTTACTTAAAAATTATGAAATAGAGTGATTTAAAGATCAAATTTAATACATGGGAACAAATCCACATTCAAAAATTATAAATAGATTATAAAATGAAGAGTAATGATTCAAGATAAGTAAATAGGAACATGAAACATGATAGAAGCTTTCAGTAGCTGAATAGTTTGTTAGGGTAAACTGGTTAATTAGACATAAATGTTTCACACTTGAAAGTGATTTTAAAAATGTTACTGTTGTATATCTTTTAACTTCTTTCATGTTTTTGACCTTTTTACAAGTTATAGTTCTGTTTAGGTTTTATTTCTTAAATACAGTTTTTTATCACAACGTGAATTCATGTCCAATTTTGATCTGCCCTTTAAAGATAAATGGATTTCCCAAAACACCAGTGAACTCAGAGTTTCAAGCTTCATTCAAGAGCTTCAATCTATTTAAAAACAATAGATAACATAGGATTCTTGAACATTGGACTCTGTTAGCTGACATTTGTATGAATTGTCTGTAATTTTCCAACCTGCACCTTATGCAAAATATATAACATGTGACTAAAATCAAAGTTTTGTCAGATTTTAAAAAAGTTGATATAGATGGAGCTTTATAAATTGCTTCTAAATTGGATGAGCTCTGTCTGCCCATCTCCAATTTTTATTGTACTTCCCTTCTCTCTTCCTCTTCACATAGGACTGACAATTTTTCCATAATGCTTAGTGGATACTTAGTGGATACTTTAACATTGACACTGAATTGATTATTTAATGCTTTGACTTGATTAAATGTTATTCTCTGAGGAGGCAGGGTTTGTTTGCCAATCTTATTTGATTTGGTTTTAGCTATTGTAAATGTATTTCTAGAATTATAACATTTCCCTCATCTAAATGAAATACAAATAACGTATTTTCCTTTTGTTTTCTTTTCTTGAAGCCGATCAACAACTTACCCTTACACAGAAACCCAGATGTACACTCAAAACACTGGGGGAAATTATTTTGATACTCAAGGAAGTTCTGCACAGGTGACAACAGTGGTCTCGTCTCACAGCATGGTGGGCACTGGAGGGATTCAGATGGGCGTAACGGGAGGACAACTCATCAGCAGCTCAGGAGGGACCTATCTGATTGGGAATTCAATGGAAAATTCTGGTCACACAGTGACTCACACAACGCGGGCCTCCCCAGCGACAGTAAGTATTTCAGACTGATGCACAAATCTTTGAGACTAGTTTCTTAGTCACTCAGATGTTCTTGCAGACTGACACAGTTTTTGTGACAAAACGTATAGCAGTATTATGTTGTCAGAATAAGTACTATATAGTACTTTTTGTAAAAAAAGCACTATATATGTTTAAGATACAGGAGTAAGAATACTATGAAAACTTAAAGACATACCTTTCCCTTGACAGCTTGCAAATATTTACATTTCGTACCTTAAATTTTAACATTTTTAATTTTTCTGAAAACATAAGAAAAATACAGTGTCGCTGAGGATAACTGCGTTAGATGTACGTGTTAAGTAATGTAAGCTACAGATCAGTATCTGTAACTTCCCTGTGTTTTTTCAGTTTGTTTGCCTGATATTAGTATAGTTTTGGTAGCTTATTTCAAAATATTTCCAGATGTTCAAAATTCTGAGATACTACATTTTAATACTTCATTTACTTATCTATGGTATGTCTCCAAAGTCTGTTCCAGATTAGAAGCTCATTGTGACAATGTCTAACAGTGCTATGGGAAGATGCACTCTGTTATAACTGTGGTAGATAATATTGCAGATACATAAACATAAGCACAGATCCTTCCCTTAAGAGCTTACTCAATCGGCCCATATTTCAGTTAGGAAAACATGTTTATACTGTGTCTAACTTTGCTGCATAGCCCTAATGAGTACTTCTACCTCATCCTTCTGGGTATTCTGGTCTGGATTTAGAGATTTGGAAGTAATGGGGAAGAGAATTGTGAAACATAGGGTAGCAAGAGTTGAAAAGTATAGAAAGGAGATAAAACATCATTAATAATATAGATTCACCAATATTCAAAAAGACAATGAAATTACGCGACCTAATTTTTAGTAACCAATCTAATAGCACTGGATAATTTAGATGATCTGATAAATTCTCTCTATTTTGATTCTTAAGGTGATTGATATGGACAAATACAAAGTTCTTGTACTATGGAAGAAATTATTATTTCATCCAAAACGCTATGCAGTATTATTTTCTGAGAACAAGAATTGTAAAAATGAATTCATGAATAGTATAATATCCCACTAAAACATAGTGGGAGCTTTCAGCTAGCAACAAAGAATTTTATATTTGAATTACAAAAAATAATCTATATTAACATTTGCCTTTATTTGACATCACTTTAATAGAGGAACAGAGTTTCTGAAAGAAGCATAATTCCTCTTTCAGATTTCAGATGCTTAACTGAATGTGAAAACAAGTGAGGCTTCAATGTATTCAGTAAACACAAGTGAAGGGTAGTAGATTTACTTTGAAATTGGAAATTCTAGAATGACTTGAATATCAAAACTTAATGCTCTATTTTGCAAATTAAAAACCGTTTTGATTTTTTTGCCAAAATTAAAAATTTGCCAACACTGAACAAAATCTAAGGTTCATGACTTCAGCAACATCTGTTTCTTGCTTAATGAGTCAATAAAACAGCCTGGTTTAGTTTCTTAAGATAAGTTCTGTACTGCTCTATCAACTCATTTTTAAGAATAGAAAAAAATACTTCTAATTAAATGACAATTATTAAATTGCATTTTGACACTAAAATAGTTTCTTCTGGTTTTTAGGGTGGTATTTATTCTGTATAGTATTCTGAAGGTATGATACATTGGAGTATATTAGAAGTACATTTCTTGCTAAGGAAGTGGGACATAAAGTGATTTTAGATTTTACTATTTTAGGTTCGGTGTGTATGTTTCAGCTGAAATATCCAAGAGTTAATTGAAACACTAAAGCTTCAGTTGAAACTTACTTTAAAGCACCAAGTCTGTTGTAATTTTACTGGGGGGCATAATTAAACTATGTAAAAGAGAGCTATGTAATATTTTAATTTGATTGCACTTCAGATAGGTAGAGCTTGTTTCACTTGTGATCCTCATTTGGCCTTTACCATCATAACTTTTTTCACTCTCGTATAGAGAATTTATTGAAATCATCAAAATAACCTCCATCCAGACTGATTTGCTAGCATAATATGCAGAAAAATTTTCCAAATTTTGAATTAGTTTGGAAAATTTTCATATGGAAAAAAAATTATATATAAATTAATGAGAATTTATTTATTAATACATGTGGTCATCACAAGTTCTCTTTATTTTGCTATAGAGGTACTAGTTCTGTTTACTCTTTTCAACTGGTAACTTCATTTCTTTTGTTGTTTATCACCCTCACTGATCAAACCATTACATTCTATAACAAGCAAATTAATCGTATAATTGATATTATCTCTTTCTGATAAGTTAAAAGAAAGAAACAAAACAGTTTCAGGTTAAGTCAAATGTATAAAACAAGTCAATTTTATTAACTCTTTTTTAGATAAATTAAATTAAAACTCTAATTTACTTTTCACCAGGTATGCTGTTTGGTTTATGCAGAATTCAGTAAAAGATACTCAGAGACTTTTTACCTTAAGTTTATTTTCACTTTATTTTCATTATAGTTTAATGTAATTCTGAGTTCTGCTTCAGGTTTAATAAAGAGCATATATTATTTTTTAGTATTTAATTAATTTTAATTTTTGTCATTTAATATTTCAACAGAAAACTGTCCTGCTTAAGCTAGGACAGGCAGTAGCACTGGTTTTATAGCTAAAATATCAGGACTTGTGCACTATTAAAACTATTCCAACATATATATACAGTAGTGGTTTATCTTAACATATGTGAAGAATATTTGCTAGCTTTTTTTTTCTTTCACTTCCATTGATTTCATTGCTTCTTCCTGTTATATTCTTTGCTGGCCTAATTAGCTACTTCTGAACTACCTGCCAGAAAGGACTTTTTCACTAAAACAGAAAGGCCTTTAGATTACAAGACCTTCTGTATAAGATGCTGAGTAGATAAACAGCTTTCCAAAGTGATCATTTTCATATGAGTATATGTGGATTGGTCATGACTAGACTGTGATTGCATTGAACAAGAACTGATTTACCCTAGCTGGATGTCTATTTGAAATGAATTTGCATGTTGAAAGCTGGACGAAAGAGTCATCTGGTTTACTGGCAGCTCTCATTAAAGAAGGAGCAGCTACATTTAAGAGACTCTCCAGAAAATTGGATTGCCATGTTAATAATGAAATATAAATCACCTTCCAATTTTTTCCCCATATGTAAACATCTGAAGAGTGTTCTTGTGATGAAACAGGGTGATCTAATCAACATATTTCATAATATCACAAGGTTAAAAAATTCATACAATTTCTAGTAATAAATGTGTTGTTATGCTTGTCAGTCAGTAAGAGGCTCCCATCTATTAGTCTTGTTTTCAAGTGAGCTTTACAACTGTTCTTCAATTTACAGTTGTCATTTGTCAGTCATCACCAACTATAGGAGGTCTCCAGTCATGCTGTTACAGAAATTCATCATATTTCAGTGTAAATCTAAATGTGCATGAAAATAAAAACAAAATTAATATTGATGTAATGTATCACCAAAAATTATTAGTTCTGGTAGTAAGCACAGTGTGCCGAAATTGCTGTTAGCTTTAAAAGAAGAACGGTACCTGCCAAAAATGTGTTGTACCTATTGGAAAGAGAACAACAAGAAGTAAGAAGGCCAAGTGGAAATATCATATCCTGATAATACCATTTTAGTGGAAGTATTATAATTATTTTCAGAAAAACTAACAAATGTTTAAATGTTTCATTAAAGGCAGAGGGGTTATCATTTGGAAAACAGTTTGAGATGAGATTTTATTTACTAATCTCTTTCTTGGTAGAAAGAACTTTTCTGGTAATTTTCATTTAGCTGGATCCATCTCAGCATAAAACAAAACATTTCTGATCAAATCAAAGATGCACAGATTTTTATACTAAAGGGATTATTAGATCATTTGATCTGACATGTTATTTGAGCGAGATATTTACTTATGATTTCTTTAACTGAGCACAGTGACATTTTTTGTGGGGAAAAAAAAAAGATAGCCCATAGATCATGGGCCTTTATGCACCTCTGTATTCAAGGCTTTTACTCCACTTATGGTTTCTCCTTCAGAGCTGTGGATCTTCATCATTGCTTCTCCCTCTCTCTTGCAGAGGTTTCAGTGTAGCAATGCCACCAAAATAACTTATGTCTTTCTCCCTTTGAGTGCCTTGCTGCTCCACTGTAAAGTCTTGCATTGAGACTCTGCCCTTTTCCCAAGACAAGGAATGTGGAGGAAAGGGGGAATGACCCTGCTAAGGTCAGCCTCACCTACCCTCACTGCATTCTGGCTTTATCTGCCTATGCTCCCTGTTTCTTTTATGATGGAGGCTGGCTTCATTGGCTTTTAGTGTGTTTTCTGCGTGAAACCTCTCTAACAGCTATAGGTTGTTTCCAGTTTTGGAAACTAGTACTTTTGTATCTAAAAACCAAGTTGTTGGAAACTCAGTTTATTCCAATGTAGCATTCCAATTACCAAATTAAAAAGATTTTAAGAAACATAATTTTTAATAAGATGTTAATAAGATATTAAAAATAGGTATCTTTGAATCCATGAGAAGAATTTCTGCTAATTCTTTTTATTTAAAAATATGTTACCAGCTGGATGCCAGAAGACTTACCATGATCTTCTCATAACAATCTGATTATCAGTGGCATAGATGTTTCTAAAGGACTAGGGATTTTTTTGTTTCTTATTAAATACACACTTTTTCTAATATAGCCATTCTACCTTTGTCTAAGGCTGTCATGCCATAAACGTTTTCAAATTTGTTTTTAATAGGAATCTGAATTGAACTTTTTTTTTAGTTTCTCCATTTTGATTTTCTGGCGTAACTCTGATGTGTTATAAGTGTTTTTCAGTGTTAGGTGGAATGTATATATTCTAAAAGTTGTTACGATAAACTTGAAAAGCGATCTTTTTATTTTCCAAACATGGGGGAAATGACCACAAAGTAAAAAAGTTTAGAATATGTTTAAAGATATGTATAATGGATATGGAATATACAAATAACTGGATGATCCTGGAGAGAAATAGTAAATTGGTCAGTTTGACCCTATGTTTGAGAACTTAAAGCAAAGAAAGTAAACACAGAATCACAGAATTTTAAGGGTTGAAAAGGACCTTACTGGTCATCTAGTCCCAACTCTCCCTGCCACGTGCAGGGACACCTTGCACTAGACCAGGTTGCTCAAAGCCTTATCTAACCTTGCCTTGAACACTGCCAGGATTGGGACAACCACAACATCCCTGGGCAACCTGTTCTACTGTCTCACCACCCTCACAGTAATGAATTTTTTGCTAATATCTAGCCTAAATTTCCCCTCTTTAAATTTTTACCCATTACTCCTGGTCCTATCACTGCAGTTCCTGATGAGCAGTCCCTCTCCAGCTTCCCTGTAGACTGCCTTCAGACACTGGAAGGTTGCTATGAGGTCTCCATGCAACCTTCTCCAGGCTGAACAGCCCCAGCTTTCTCAGCCTGTCTTCGTAGGGGAGGCATTCTAGTCCTCTTACCAACTTCATGACCCTCCTTCAACAATGCTATGCCCTTTTTATTGTGGGGGCCACAGACCTGGACACAGCACTCCAGGTGGGGTCTCACAAGAGCAGAGTAGAGGGGCACAATCACCTCCTTTGTCCTGTTGGCCTGACACTCCTTTTGATGCAGCCCATGATTTCGTTGGCTTTCTGGGCTGTGAGTGCAATGGACGATTCATGTTGAGTTTTATTGTCAACTATCACTCTTCCAAGTCTTTCTCTGCAGGGCTGCTCTCAGTCACTTCTCTGCCCAACCTGTAAGTGTTGCCTGGGACTGCCATAATCCAGGTGTAGGACCTTTGCTTTGTTGAACTTCATGAGGTTTGTGTCAGCCAACCTCAGCCATGTCAAGGTCCCTTAGACCTGGTCCCTTGGGACCTGGGCATCAGTGTTTCATTTGAAAATTTGAGAAGGAGAAGGTAATCTGACTTAACTCCAAGCATTTTTTGTTCCTCCAGTCTATGACTCTTAGGTGTGTATTTCTCTCTAGGTTGACTCAATATATTCTTTTTTAATCTCTAGAGAACATGCTATATTAAATAGTCAGCATGCATGCCTTAGGTACCTGCAGACTATCTGCTGCTTCTAGGACACACTGCTGCTGCTACAGGGCCTGCTTCTGATCAGGACCCCAAAGCACTCTCTTGAAGGTTGCTTTCCAGATACACTTGTCCCAGTTTAGATTTGTGTCTGGCCCTTCTCAATCCCAGGTGCATTTCGACTTGTCACTTTCATGTCATTGGTGATTGCCCAGTGCTCCACTCTATCCAGACCCCTCTGCAAGAACTCTTGTCCAGCAAGAGAGTCAACTGCACCTTGCAGTTTGGTCTTGTCAGCAAACTTACTAATGGTGCGTTCAACTCCTGTATTCAGATCATTGATAAAAGTATGAACAGAACTGGCCCTAGAATTGAGCCCTGCAGGGCACCAATAAAGTAAACTAAGAGGTAGCTGCAAGTTTTCAGAAAGGACAAGTGAATGATTTAGTGTCTAGAAAATCTGTCTTCAAATCAATCATATTATATGCTCAAAAATAGTTAAGAAGCAATTGTATAACCTACCTAGGAAGAGAGTTTCTTTCAGTAAAGAGATATGTATCTGTCAGATAAAGGTTAAAGTTCATTTTATCAAAATTTAGACTAGAAATGATAAAAAAAAAAATTGGTAGTGAGAATAATTTCTCTTTAAGCTTGTCCTACTAGAATATGATGAAGACTCATTTTAAACATAGATCACATATATTAAAGTAATTAACATGTTTTAGTGGTAACCAGTACTGCTTGGCTTACATTATGCAGTAAAAGTAAACAGAGATTCGTTGTCTTCAATGGCCATACTGGTGAAATCTACTAAAAGAAATTCCAGCAACAAAAATTTCTCAAATAACAAAAAACCCCATCAAAAAGATGGAAGGTTAGCACCAAAACCCATGGAATCAATATGGCAGTGAGGAAAGAGTGTTGTCTGTAATGCCACTTTACTTTTTAAGTGCAGTTACTTCTTTTTAACAGACTGGTTCTCTGAACAAACAAGACCAGAAGTTGCAGCAACAAAATGAGAGTTGTGCAGTAGTGGGAATGAGCACCAGGCAGTGTAACCTCGGTGTACAGTACTGCTGTGGATTGAGAGTTGTGGAACAAGTAACCTAACATTCAGATTTAGGATTTGAATGTCTGTATGGTCTTTATTGTTGGATTTTAGCATTATGTTAGGAAGGGAAATTCTGTGGCTACAGCACATAGCAAGTTGACCTTACTATAATGATCTTTTCAGCTTGTAGTTTTTATCATGTGGCATGCTTTTAGAATTTGATCTTTCCTGTGTGATTGAATACTTTGACCTCATAGTAGTTTCTGTTGAAGCAAGTCAGTGAAGAAGTCAGATTATTTAAAGAAAAAGCATTATTTCCAAGTAAGTTTTCTTCATAATAACTGCGTATTTTTAATAATGTACTTTAAAAAAACCAAACTTGCAAAGCTAATATTAAACAGTTAAAAGAAAAGACTTCTCACATTATTATGATAAAATACTTCTCAGTTGCCCTGTAAAAAAAGAAGCTAATTTTATATGTATGGTAAATTCAAATACCAACTATAGTATTTTTCAGGTAATTTCCTGCTATACAGAGAGTTCAGGCAATATGGATAAATTATTTCACTAAAATTTTGGATATTTGAAGGAGGATAGAGAGGGTTCATTAAAAATGTCTACACAGAGAATTATAATTGTTTTTTAAAAGTATAATGGTGGTTTCCATTGCTTTCACTTTGGCCATTTAATGTAGCTAATTAACTGTATGCCTTTTCTTACTGTGCATCACATTGTCGCTGTCATTTTCATTGTTGTTTTTGCTCTTCTAGCCCCCAGTTAAATTGCACTTAGGTTCTTATTTTTTCTTTAATGTTGTTGTTACCAAACTGATAAAAATCAAAATATCTGTTGTTACTAAAAAAGAAGAGAAAGGGAATGGGTGTGAGAATATTTGTACATTTGCATTTGAAGAAATTCTATTTTGTATTTTAGTTGTACTGTATTTTCTTTTCCTTTTAAAAAGCAAAATTATTGTGAACAAATCTGCTTTTCCAAAAGCTGGATCCTGCAGTCTGTGTAACTCCTGACTTTCCATTTACTTTGACAGCTGGGAATATTCAGAGGGTGCTGGCAGCAGTAAGGGTTGATGTCCTGTCCCAGTGAAGTTAATGGTGTAAAACCTACTGAATTACTTTGGTTTGGGATTTGATTCTGTGATTTCAGAGAGTTAAAGTTCTGTTTCTAATTCAATTCCTATTGCAAACTCTGCATGTCTTTTCCTGATTTAATTGAAGGGAACACATATGGAGGCCTTTCTTAAAATTGTTCAGGGATTTTTTTTTAATTTTTATTTTTACTTTATTAATGATATTTTTGTTCAGTCAGGGTTATTTTTGTTTCAGTGCAGCTCACCAATAATTCTACTTCTTTGAGCTCATTCTGAGTAGCTTGGAAGGTAAAATGGACATTGAGGCTATGATCCTGCAGTATATATGTGAGCAAAATGACTTTCTGACCTCCTTGAAGAGGTTTGTCTTCACTGGGACTCTGGAATGAGGCCTTTTAGTAGAATATATGCCCTAGCCAGGAATAAAGTAGGCATTTCTATTGATCTGTTAGCAGTCTGTCAAAACTTCTCTGATCAGGCTTTTTTACTATCCCGTCTTGAGTCCTTTTTTTAATGACATCTATTATCAGATTGAAATGGCGATTGAGACACTGCAAAAGTCTGATGGTCTGTCCACTCACAGAAGCTCTCTTCTCAACAGCCATGTAAGTTGTCTCTTCTTCACATACACTCTCTCTTGCTTGTTCTGCATGCTTAGCCTGCCTCTAAATGTTTGTTTTATTTTATTACTACTTTTTGCTCTTAATCTTCCCATCTTAGTTGCTTGTAATCTTCTACTACACCTCCCATGGCTTTATTTTGTCAGATTAAATGTCTTTATGATATATAGCAGAGTGTTACCTGTTTCCTATGCTCTACACCTATGTTAAGACAAGTTAACACATTTGACTGTTCTGCAGGTTGTAGTGTAAATGTCAAGCTAAGGTTCAATTAATTCTAAAGTAGCTGGCTTTTGCCATTTTAAATAAAGTTGTCTGCAAAGTAAGATCTGTGTATCCTATACTAATTTTGGGGCATGTGAAGAGGGAAGAGAAGGAACAAACAGCACACCTAAATAATATATCTAAGTTATTTCTGGATGTTTTTTCATTTGTTCTGACTAGAGAGTTTATTATGAATTTATTTACATAAGAATCCTGAAGATCTTTACGATGACCTGGTAAAAATTGAAAACACTGCCTTAATTTGTAGTACACAGAAATGGCTTGTTCATCTGCCTTTTATTTTATTCTTACTCTGCAAGTCTTACAGTTAAGAATTTCCGTAAACAAAGCTAAAAGATATTTGGGAAAAAACATGACCTCCAAATATAGTGATAAATATCTTTATAGTGATGTGTAATGTTAAAATAAAGGAAAAAGGCCCAAAGTGAATTTAAAACTTATTATATAAATAATAAAATTAATTTTTAAGTTGTTAGTCTTTCCTAAAATGTTTTTTTTTTCTGTTGATATTTATGGGTTTGAATTTTGTATTTTTTGCCATGTTGATTGCTTTCTATTCATCTTACTACTTTTTTCCTTCTCAGCTTTACTTACTATGTAAATTCAAATTCCTTTATTGTTTTACAGAAGAAATTTAAATTTAGTTTGCATTCTTAATGTAGAATATGATGGTAGAGACTGTCCCTCAGAAATCAAATTAAAAACGTATGTTTTAGCAGGGTTGGGGGTTTTTTGTTTCTCTAGGGGTCTGGTTATGTCAAAATCAAAACTAGAAATGTTTTGTGGAAAATATAGGCAAATTTTTTATTTCTTTAGAAAATCTAAAATTGGAACACTATATACAGAGTATATACTTTTAGATTCCACCTTGTGTGTTTACAGAATAATTGTTTTGAAGATAAGACAGTGTAAAAATTATTATTTAAATAATAACAATAATAGACAGACAATATCAAAATCATTGTTTAAATGTCATTTTTAAAATACCATACCTTTTTTAGGCATAGTTTTAGAAATCTGCATTAAGACTTGGAACACTAGGAGTATTGATAAGTTTGTGTGTAATCCTGTTGTGAAGACCATAGTCTTGGTATAAAACCACGAAAAATTACAAGATAAGCTGCAGTGCCTCAGTAAACTGTGTTTCACTCATTTTTAGTTCTAGGCACTATTCACAATGTGTTTCTAATAATGAGATTTGCATCCAACCGTTAAGACTTATCATGATATTTCTTTCTTGAATGTGAAGCTTTTTCAAAGTTATTTTGATAGGGATGTGTCTTTGACTCTATGGGGAAAAAAAAAAAACAAAAAACAAACCCTTGTGCATATTTTTATGGCAATAAGTATTTCCTAGTTTTTGGTCATTTTGAAAGAAGTTTTAGATCTAGATCAAGTGTATTGGTGTTTTGGCTGTTTTAAAAACAATGCTTATTGTCTTTAAACTCAGGGACAACATGGAGGGAATTTAAGTGTAGTTTTAGTCTTTGTCTCTTTAACCTTTTCTTGATTTTGACTTCTAATGGTTTGGTTTGGCATTTATTAAAATAATTGGCATAATAGATTTTAAAAGTAGAATTCTACATTTTGTGTTTAATTAACTTGCACTTTGCTAATGATAAATTAATTTGTGGGGAAATTTTATTTTCGGGATTGAAATTTCAATCCTCCTCCTATGATACCTCAATGAGGTTTATAGGATTTTTTTTCCTAAATACATGAGTGCTCATTTTAAGGAATTTGTCATTTCTCCTCTCTTTTCTTTTCTTTCTTGATTTATTTCTGCATGAGATCGACTTATTTAATTAATTGATAGTTCAGTGTTTTATGAACATTGCAGCCTAGTTGAAGTTGCACTCAATTTAACAGTTCTGGCTCTGTAAATATTTCATACCTTTCCCCATCCTACCTATACAGCATAGTCAGTTTATTTAGTAAATTTAAAAGCCATGATTCAAACCTGAACAATTTTAGAATTATATTTGAATTTGGTAGAAAAATATTTGGGTTCTTTAAAAAATTGTTTACAATAATGTTTGAAGAAAATTTTCTTTTAAAATCATGAATTAACTGCATTTTTTCCAGGCTTTAATCCATCAAGTAATAATTTCAAACCCTTGCTACTAAGTAATGGCTCTCAAGCAAAAGTTCTTATATTACACTTAACTTTCGATTTTGTTTTTTTGTGTGTTGAATAATGCAAGTTATGTTTGAAATAACATCTGTTAGAAATTCATATAATTAATGAAGTGCACTTGAAGTGATTAATACTAGGTTAGAAACCATCTGGTGAAAATATCTTCAATGCTACATACAGAACTTAATTGCAAAATAGTTATTTTTTGTTAGTCAGTCTTTTGGGATTGACAGAGTTTTTCCCTTTAGGGAAAACAGAAATACTTCACATTCCATGTCTGTTCTGATTAAATTCTAGATGTAATAATATATGACAAATGTTATATAAATGTATTAATAGAAATATAGATGAAATAACAGATTTTAAATATAGATAGATTGCAACCATTGAAAGATATAATTACCTTTGTTTCTAAGTCTAGATAGGATTACGTCAGATCATTAGTGAGATAAGTTTAATACATCTAGACAAAAGTCAATTATACTTTTTCTTCAGCTTTATTTCAAAAGGACAGATGCTCAGTTTGGGAGCACTTTTGAATGTTCAAACATAAAATAATGGTATGATAACTGTTGATTAACTACTTTTTAATTTTGTTTATTTGAAATGCAAAATTACCTGCAAACTGAGCTAAAAATTTTATGTGTTGGAAGCATTTGCATCTTACTTCTGTATTTTTCTAGAGCTTAGAAATTTTCAGGGATCTAAAACCATGACAAGTACTGGGAAAAAAAGGAAAATGTTATCAGAAAACTAAAGGAGTGGAATTTAAATGCATTCTCAAACTTTATTGGTTTTGATCTATTTTGTCATTTTCCTGTAATATTAAATCTAGGAGTATTAAATTGTCCTTTTCACTTTTTTTTGTATATTAGCAACAGCTAGAGGTGTTTTATGAATGTGCTCTACTTAGAACACCCAGTGATATTATATAAAGTCTCTTCTTGCATGTATCTAATTACCTACCACAATTACATGAAAAGATTACTGTTTTTCCAAGAAACTCATTCTGTTCCTCTTGGCAGTCAAAGGCAAGCAGGCTATATCTGAAAGGGTTGGTACCCTTAATAATTTATAGATGTACCAGTTATTTTCAACGTTACCTAGGTTGCTCTTTGACTTAAATGCAGTAGCTTTTTTCTTATGTTTTTTAAATAACAGGCAAAGAGAAACAGTACGATATTCCAGGTTTACAAATACATTAATTACCTATTATTAGTCCAAGGAGTTTGTTTTCTGCAATTTATGTGAATTACGTTCATGGTTACTTTATTTTTTTGTGGTACTAACAGTTTGTCTCCGAAGCATAGATACTTTTAGCAAGTATTGATGTGTGGTACTGAATCAGAAATATTTTAGGAAATGGGAACTTACCTGAGGTCACAAGTGCAATGAGTTCTGCTTTCCCTGGTAGTCTGAAGATCCTATAGCACTATGGTATAGCTAACCTTTTAAGGACTCTCTGAAGAAGGAAGTAATTGTTTAATAGACCTGAAGAGTGGTTCCAGGACTGTCAGAAGTTAATGTTGCATGGCTACGGTATTTTTAATAAAGTATATAATAAAAAATCTTTTTTCTGTTTTGTATGTGATATAGCTTCAGTGGCTTTTAGACAACTATGAAACTGCAGAAGGAGTGAGCCTTCCAAGAAGTACCCTTTACAACCATTACTTACGGCATTGTCAGGAACACAAATTGGATCCAGTCAATGCTGCCTCCTTTGGAAAACTCATACGGTCAATCTTCATGGGACTGCGGACCAGAAGACTTGGAACTAGGTTTGTGTTATTGAAATCTGGAATTATAATAGAAAATATATGTAATCAGTAAGAAACTTACCTGCTAGGGAAAAGAATAAACAAAACCTGCATTTTTCTGTCAGTTCTATTTCTTAATGTTAAACAGTTTTATGCATTTTCGAGATGCTTTATAGTTTTATTTCTTCTGGGTTTGACAGTTTATGTGTTTACTTTTTGGTAACTACACTGCAGATTTTTAGCATCACAAATATAACATAGCTAGCTATTTGGAAATCACTAATACTCTCTGTCCATAACCAGATAAGTTGTTTTTATTTGCATTTTATTTATCTTACTCAAACGGAGTAAGAAAAGTTAAAATGCTGATAATATTTGTTTAAGAAAGTGAATTAATTTCCCAAAGGTGGTAAAAATGACACCCATGTAAAATAGGTATGACAGGAGAGTCAGGCCTGATTTGTGTTTATTCTTTTCCAGTCAATGTAAATTGTAATGTAAATGTAATGTAAATGCATAAAACTAGTGTTACTGTTCTTTTAATTCTTGCTCTTTCATAAAGGGGAAACTCCAAATACCATTACTATGGGATTCGTGTCAAGCCAGACTCTCCTCTTAATCGCCTACAAGAGGACATGCAATATATGGCAATGAGACAACAGCCCATGCAGCAGAAACAGAGGTATAGTGTGAAATGAACATAACTACTTACTAATATTTCTAATTCATAAAATCTTACTTTTCCTTACATGGAAAAGTTGAATTTCTGATGCAACTTTTGTTCAGCTTCTCTGCTGTGAAAATAAAACTTTCCTGGGTATCGAGTTGATGTCAGTGAGTTTAGGTACCTGTCAATGTGAAAGAATATTTATCTAGAAATTGTCATAAATTTGCAAAAAGAAAATAGTAATAAAATGACCTGTAATATTAACAGACTCAACTGTCTTGAGTTCTTGCCCCACAAGCTGAAGAAAAGCAGTAAGAGCTTGAATTTCAAGTATTCCTGTTTGTTTTCATTGTTACATCATTTTATGTACACACTTCTTATCAGAGAGCTAATTATTAAATGCTTGGTATTTGTTTCCTCTTCCTGTGAAGAATTAATGTGACCATAATGGTCTGCTTATAAGTTGATTTAAGTATTTTTCCTCAGTATCTGTTGTTCCTGAGGAACCTGTAAAACTTAGAAGTATTTGAAAGCAGTGGCACAGGGCTGTACTGGTGGTGAAAGAATGTGTGAATATGCATATTAGAAACTATGTTGAACATGGAATTTTGGGGGGGGAAATGGAAATTGGTAAATTTATTTGAAATTAATTTTTATTTGACTGATGTCACTAGCCTCCCATATTACCCTAGAGTAAAATATGTAAGATGCATAATTTTATGAAACTCAAAGGTAGAAGAGCGGCATATCAAGCAAGACACCTTTAGAGCTATTACCCCCCAAAAATCCAATTGAATCAACAGTTTGGTACAGTGTACTGAGCATATTTTGTGGCCTTAGACACAACTGAGATATGGAAAACACAACATCAAACTTTAACTTCAAACACAGAGATCACTTTGATCTGAAATTATTTTACTGTCATTTCCAGAGGTAGTTACAGCACTAAATGCAAATTCATAGTAAGGTGTATGATCTTAACTGTCTCTTGCTTAGATCAT
This sequence comes from Pseudopipra pipra, assembly GCF_036250125.1. Taxonomy (NCBI): domain Eukaryota; kingdom Metazoa; phylum Chordata; class Aves; order Passeriformes; family Pipridae; genus Pseudopipra; species Pseudopipra pipra. Next base: position 24,948,710 of record NC_087581.1, on the reverse strand, counting down.
ACCGGGAACATGAGATGTCTCACAATATGATCATGTGGAAAATTCTGTTACAAAAATCATCACAGGATAATATAGTAAGAAAAAATGATAGATATTTACAAAATCTCCAACCAAGCAAATTTTAGCTACTTAATCTCATTCAGAAATTTCATTCACTCACATTCAAAATCACAGATATGCACCAAGACAATGCACCACAATGATCTAACTAGAATTGTTTCTGGAAAAATGATGCCAATTATCTAAACATTGTCACATCTCTTGTCTTCTTCTTAATTCACAATGACAAAGTGATTTGGAGATTTCATTATGTAACTGTCAGGAGTGGATATTTCTTTTTGTGTTATTTGCTTACATACTTCCTTTGTTTTCCTTACCTAGGTATGTTTGGTGGCATTTTCTTAACTTTATGTCAATATATTACTTGATTATATTTGAATGAAATTACACATATGGCACTGTGTAGCAGTTAGTGCATACTTCTCCTTTGAACCCATGTTTTGCACGTGCACACACATACATGCACAAGCACACACCCATTTATACTAAAGGACTGGATATTGTAATTTGCATGATTATGGTAATGTTGCTCTTTCGTCAGCTTTATTAATATTTCTAGTGGTTCTTTTGTCTTTTAAATTGGTGGTAAATTGAACTCAATATATTTTTTTCTGTAGTTACACCAATTCTACCATCTCTATCAGACACATCTCACTGGATTGACACTTCTAATCCTTTTTGGCAAAGGCTGTAGACTGAGTGTATGCTGCAGATCATTTTTCTTCATTCCTTTTCTTGATTTTTTACTTGCATCTTTTTTACTTGGGTAACTTCAATATCCCAAAGTCCTCTTATTCGATTTCAAGTCTTTCATTATCCTCAGACAGTAATGTCATTTCTTCTTAAGGTAATGAAACATTATTTTTGAATTACAAAATTACTGGGAAGCCAAGCTTTTTGGAAAGGGAAGGATTTGATTCCTTTTGGTGTAAATTTGCTGGTCTTATGGTATGCTGTTAGTAAGCTAAATTCCATCAGGAAGTGGTAGTGGTGCTGTCATATCATCTTTATGAATTCTGTAATGCACTGTTAATACTATAGCTTCCCTTTGTGGTTGTTTCTTCTGTTATTGACAAAATACATAAAAATCTCTAAATTCTTTTGTTGCTTTTCCTCAAAGTTTTATTTTGAGGTGGAGAAATCAGACTCTATGATCCATTTATGAAGAAGTGAATAGGAAGGATAATTTTGTACTTGATATTTTTGTAGGTATAAGCCTATGCAGAAAGTGGATGGAGTTGCAGATGGCTTCACAGGAAGTGGTCAACAGACAGGGACATCTGTTGAACAAACTGTAATTGCCCAAAGTCAACATCATCAACAGTTTCTAGGTATGAAAGCAGGTTTTATACTGCTATATAAATAAGATGAGCTTCATTATCACTGTGAATATCAACTCACACAAGTACAGTAGTTGCTTCCAAGGTTATCATACCCTCTTTAAAATCCTTACAGCTGAACAAAAAGGCACTTAAATTACACATGAGCTTTATGTAATATTTAATATGCATCATGTAAGTATAACAGGAAAAATATGCAAATTCTGTATTTGTGAGATATATTTAATATTACATAAATGCAGTTGCTTTGCAAAGTTATATTAAATGTGCATTTCGAAATTCCTGCTATGAAAGTTGTTTCCTGCATGTGTATTACAGTGCATTTTATTTTATGAAAGGTGGGGTGGAGGGATGGCATTGCATTACTATTGCAGGTTAGCCGTCCTGTGGGCTGCTTTGGAAGTGTGTTCTAGCGTTGTAAGTGGAAAGAGACAAATTGTTTCAACTGGAACCCCAAAGTAATGTTTAAAAATATCTAAATCATGCATTCATTGATCCAGTTAAGCATGTATTTCAGTAATGGAAACAAATTGTAATTTACTTAATTGTTTATGTAAAGAAGTGTCCTTGGCTGTGTTATTAGAGAAAGTGTAGTCTTACTTGGCTGGGAGTTTCAGGGACAAAATCCTTTGGCCTAACCATTTGGAACATAAGGGTAGCATTAAAGTGTTTTGGGTCTTCCTTTCTGGGTACCTTTCAATCCGGCATTTTTATCTATCAGCTTGTCTCTCAGAAACATTTGTGATAAACAGTAAAAGCACATAATGACTCTACTTGAAAGTCTAGTAAATGTCAAGTAAAAATGTATATTGAATCTATTAAGCCCCATGACACCTGGCTACATAGCAACTCTTCAGTTGAACAAAAAAAAAAAAAATTCAGTGATTAATTTTTCATGCACTGGCTTAGATATTTTCCTTCATCCTGTAATAGTTTGAAAAAGTATGTGTTAGCTTCTCTATATAGGTGTAGTATGTACATTACATCTTTTTAATGTCTTCAAGAATAATTTTGTATTTCTTTTTTATTAAAAAGTGCTGGATGAATTTATTTATGATTTTAGCATACAACAGGTATGAAAGACTTTCCTCTTTGTATAGTATGACCTTTTGGAATTTATTTCTTTGTATAATCCTTAAGGTTTTTTCTTAATTGCACTGTAACTGGCACTGTTCACAACAGCCCTCTTTCATTATGTTGTCATGACAACAGATGCATCTCGAGTACTGCCAGAGTTTGGAGAAGTTGAAATCTCTTCTCTGCCAGATGGTACTACCTTTGAGGACATCAAATCACTGCAGAGTCTTTATCGAGAGCACTGTGAGGTATTTCCTATAAACAATTTCTTTCTTAAAGCCAATACAAGACAATAAAGCCAAATATTGCAGCCATGATAGTGGTATGTGACTTTCCCCCACAGTATTTTATTTATTTCATTGAAAAGGATGGCAAAAAGATTTTTCTGGAGGGTATCTTTTGAAATATTGTTATGTGTATGTTTTCAGAATGTTAGAGAAACTATAGATTGTAGATGCAGATCTTTGGTTTAGTCAATAGGAAATGTAAATCAGGTCGAATTGTAATTATTTTTTTTTACATTAAAAGCAGTAACTTTTTCTCATTTTGAAGAAACATTGAGAAATTTAAGCACATTTGATACTGAACAGTATGTCTTTTAAAATTATTTTAAGATGTTTTCAAACCTATATGGAATTATGGAAGTGAATAAAGTGTGAGGTTTCCTTCTTTCTTTGCAGTAGCAGTAAATATTTTCTGTGGTAAAATTCTTCTGATATGTTTACGTAGGCCATACTAATTTCTGGAGTCTTCCATGCTTGTGCACTTAGTCTTATTCAAGTTTCTGTGTGCAGCAGTTTATAGTGCTGGTTAATTTGTGGATATCAAAGATATTAAAACAGATACCATTTATAACTTGAGAAACGTACAGTTTGTCTTTGCTCCACTACATGGTGAAGGAAAAAAGCTATAGATCCAGTTGGAATTAGGAGTGGGGGGGAAGCTGGGTACAAGACAATATGATCTCATGTTTTATTTTCTCAGGCTATACTGGATGTGGTTGTTAATCTTCAATTCAGCCTGATAGAAAAATTGTGGCAAACTTTCTGGCGCTATTCTCCCTCTGCTCCACCTGATGACACTCCTGTCACTGAACCAAGGTCAGTCAATGTTTCTCTTTGTTTATTGTGTCTCATGATAATATAATACAAGTGTGGGGAAAAAAACCTTATTAGTTTTACTTGAGTAGTAATAATTTTTTCTCCTATGATAATCTTCCAAGTTAAATTTATGTTGTGTGGCATTTTTGTATAGCTGGGGTGTGTGCCAAAGGTCAGTCTTGGAACAGTTGTGCCATCCATTGGGTTTTTTGTATAGAAAGCTACAATAAAGGTGTCTCTTACCAGTATTCAATCTACTTCTTTTAAGCCAAAAGTATCATCCATATGTCTGCACAATTTATGAGCTATAGGAGAACTATGGAGCATTTCTTAAATCCATTTCCATGTGACACAACGTCTAAAGAAGTTATACTGGGTGTAGCTGAGAAATCTCTGACGTCTTTAGGAAAAAATACATTTTAACACCCATTTCAGATTTTTACCTACTGTAAATCATGGAATCATAGAAACTTTAAGGTTGGAAAGGACCTGTAAGATCTTCTAATTCATCTGTTTACCTAGCACTGCCATGTTAACCACTAAACCATGTCCCGAGGTGCCATATATGCATTATCATTTATTCATTTTTTTTGACACCAGCAATCTGAGTGAAATAGAAAGTCGACTTCCAAAAGCAAAGCTGATTACTCTGTGCAAGAATGAGTCTATTCTGAAATGGATGTGTAACTGTGACCATGTGATGTACCAGGCTTTGGTGGAGATTCTCATTCCTGACGTCCTTAGACCTATTCCTAGTAAGTTGAACACCTAAAACGTTTTGTAAGGATTCTTCTGCAAGCATGTGTGTGGTGGAGGTGTCCTTATGCCTCACAGGGCAACTTAAGGAATAAATTTGAAAGTTACAAAAGTAATTTGTGTCATTACCCCTAATTTTGCTGTGCAAGAAGTTATGCTGAGAATTGACATGTTTTGTATTTTAAACGTACATGAGGATTTTGGTGCCGTTGGAAGATCTGGTTTTCAAGATATAGTTTCATATTAAATGTCCTTTCTGTGTGTGTTATATCTTCAGGTAAAAATGTGTTCCTTTTACCCTGGCTCTAGGCTACCTGATAGAAGTCCTGTGGCCCTGAGACAATGTGCACTAAGTCAGTCATTACACTACATTGAGTAGTTTTCAGTTTAAGTATCACATATTAAACTTTGATTTGTCTGGGAAAAAAATTAGGGTTTTGTGATTCCATGTTTGGACAATTAGTCTTCTGGTCCTTATCAGTGACTGCTGAAATCAATTCTAATGTCTGTTAAGGCAATGAAAAATTGGCTCATAAATTTTTAATCCAGTTTATTATTCCAACCTATTGTTCTTTCTCTCACACATCCTGCATGAAAGAGTGAGTAGTTGTCCAGTCATTCTACTATTACCAGAAGTACAGCTTTCTTTTCAAATTTAATTTTACTAGAATCCATCATTGCTCCACCAGTGTATTTTTATGGCTATTTTTGGTAGAAAACAAATTTTGTTAAGAAAGTTAAACTCCTTAAAGTATTTATTGTCTCCCATATGCTTTCCTAAATATTATAACGAAATCATGTTAACAACTCACTATAAACCTCATAACCCCTACATATTGTTTCCTTTCTATGAAAAAACAGTATTCACTTTATAAAGTTGGATTAATATTATTTTTAAAATTATAGCCTTAAGTAGTACTGCAGCTAACAAAGCTATTTTGTCATGCTGTGAACACCTCTTCTGCTATATTGACTCCAGCAGTATAAGCACTCCATAAGACTATTTGCAGGTACTGCCTTGCAAAAAAGTTTTATTGACTCCTTTTTTGTCAGTGAAATTTAGGTTTTAGCAAATTATGTATGATGCAAAATTTTTTTTAAACTTGAAATGTATAAAATCTGAAAGTTTGCCATTTGCAAAGCTAGTTTTACCTTTTTTTAAAGAAAGGGTAAGTTCTTGGTAGAGAGTGACATAATTTATCTGTGCATCTGTATAACAGAATAAAGGAAAAATGTTTTCTCAAATACATGCAATTATTGACAACCTTTACTTATATAAATTATTTTGCATTGGTTTATATTTAATGATTTACTTCTCTAATGATAACGCCAATAGGTAGGATTTTTGAGTAATATACTGTATTACAAACAATTAGGCAATGATAAAAACCGCACAAATTTAATTGCAACATTTAATAGGTAGAATTAAAACGCAAAAGCACATTAATTTCTGAATAAAAAGGTGATGCAAACACGTTTTTTCACTGAACCTGCTTTTCATCTTCCTTTTCACTTGCTTGTCCTGCACGGCCTGGCAGTCTCTACAGAAGTGTTTAAATGACAACTGTATGGCTTCTGGTGTCTTCCTGCTTTGTTTCATAAAATGCAATGGGCATTGCCAGTAGAGGATTTCAAGAAAATGGGACACAGTCATTTAATATCAATAACAACAGGCATCATGTCCTTTCCATGCTATTTTCTTTCTTTCTAGAATTACCAGTCATATTTGAATAATTGATACCTACTGGGTTTGACATTCCTGTTTTGGGGATGATTATCAGACTGTTTCATGCAAACACATCCCAGGGCAAATATTTCCCAAGCGATTTCTGCCTCTGTTTTGTAAACAGTCCAGTAGTTTTTTGCTCAGAAGTCCACTACTGAGCTACTTTTGGAAGACAACTAATGTATTTTCTTACTTTGTCTTTAGGACCAGCTAACTAAATGGCTTTTTCCAGTCTTCTTTCCTGTCATGATGGTCCATCCAAGTTTCTTCTTCACTGTTAAATGTTTAAAATATTATTTTTTTAACTCCTTCCTTAGAGTAAAAGCATCTCCAGTCATTACAAGAGACAGAAAAGATGGCTTAAGGTTGACTATGACAGTAATGGAGCTGGGTGAAGTAGATAAATTCATCATCCTCTGTGGGAAAATAGCAGTTGATAGAAAAGTTTGGACCGTGTAGAGGAGCTGGGACTGTAAATGCTTTGTTAAAGACATGGCTTTTTTTTCCTGAATAGATGGAAAGATAGCAGCAGCAGCTGCTCAAAATAGAGAAAAATATTAATTTGGAAAGGGCTTGAAGAAAGCATATGATTTTTTCAAGTTTGGGGTTTTTTAATCTGGATTTTCAGTGTTTTTTCTTTTAGATACGGTGCTACTCAGCTGTGTAATACATATTACTGCAATACAAAGAAAGACCATTGAGGAATAAAGTGGTTTTATTTTTAACCTCTATGTTAAATTTGTCAGCTGAAATATTTAACACCCACAGAATGAATGAAGAATTGCTGTATATAAAACAGCAAAATTCCTTTTCCTAAGAAAAGTGAAATACTCTCCATTTGAGTCAGGAATAAAGACCATAATTATCTAATGTCTTTGGCAAGGTAGACCAGAGGTATTATGTTTTAGAATGGAATTTTTGCATCTTCACAAGTGGCAGAATGGACAGTAACACATTTGCTTGTGAGCTAGTTTCTATGATAGGTCAAGAATTTATGCAAAATGTACTTCCACACCATATTACACAATTCCAGACAGACAAAAATTTAAAGTACTGGAAAGACTGTAAAGCGTAGTTTTGTACATGTCAGGGTTTTTGGTTCACAAGTCAAGCTTTTTAGGTGCTTATGCAAATCAAACTTCCGGTAACTGCCATTGCCACATCATTTAGTGTGTGTCTAGTTACATTTAACAATTTACTTTGCACCAAACTCCTCATGCAAAGATTCTTTGAAACAGTTTTCTGGGTTTTCTAGGATAGCCAGATGAACTTAGAAGAAAGACTCGAGGACACAGGTAGTTCGGGTTTTGGAAATGGCAAGATGTGTACTTAAGGATAGAGTATGAGAAAAATTCTGTATTTAATACATCTCCAGAACTCATTAGAAATTTGTGATTGTTCTATACAGTAATGATGGCTGATTATCTATTTGAGCCATTTTATTTCTTCAGAACTTAGAAATCCTTTCATTTGTTCATTTTTCTTCCTAGTTAAAGGTCTTTCTTAAGGCCTGAGCTGCTTTTTCATATTTATTTTTAAAGGACGTCAGCATCAGTGATGCAAATGATTTTGTAATATATATTCTCAGGTGAAAAAGAATAATGAGCACATTAGAAGTGAAAAAGCAGAAATATTTTTCTTAACTAAGCACAATTTATACAGTAGTTACATTATTACTTCCACTTTGCATTTTCTTGTCTTGTAGCTAAGAAAATGTGAGTGAATACATAGTCAATTAGTAAGTGCACAGAAATAATTTACAAAGCAGCACAAGTGAGCTAGGTGATTGACAGGCTTGAGGAAAAAAGCTTGTTCTTCATGTGTAAACCTCAAAGGAGAAAAACACCTAATGCCATAAGAGGGCTCAGCTAATACAGATACTTTGTAAGATCAAATTGTGGTCAGCTAAGCGTCCAAATGTGTGGTGAGTTATATAAGTCACCAGTATGGATTCTGCTGCTTATCACTGCAAATTTGAAGACCTGTGAAAAAGAGATGACAAAGAATACAGATTTTATTTTAGTAAATTTACTTTTCTGTTAAAGCTTTATTTAAAAAGGTATTATTAAAAAAGGCTTTATTGTAAAAGGTATTATTTTCTTTGGTTTTTTCCTCTTCACTTCTGTAGTTGCATTCATTCTCTACCAGTCTTCAGAAACCTGTGGTTTTTCTTTTTGTCTCCTGTTTTTTGCAACAGTTTGAGTGGATGCTGTTTTGTCAATGTGCAGGTGTTAGGTGTGGGAAAGCAAGGTTTCTACGAGTAAGACAATGTGATTTTCTTTTTTTCAGGCACGGCTCCTTGGGACAATACTTTCTGTTCTTCTCTGAAAAAATTAAAACTTCTGTTTTTAGTAGTGCAGATTGCTGTAGGGGCTTCTTTGATTTCTCTCTAAATCTCTGTCAGCCTCGCAGCATTTCTATGGGTGCTATAGAAAAGAAACAAAAATGCATACAAATTCCATAGTCATTTGAATAATCTCACTTTCTGTCAGTGAAACGCTCTCCTATATCTTGCTTATTGACGATATCATTAAGCATTGCACGTTGGAATTTCTTCTTTAAAACTGAAATAAGCAGCACTATGACATGGCTTAACGTTACTTTGGACTTTCTTGAGGAAACTGCAGAATTCCAATATCTGGATTTTTCCCCAGAGTTTTGCTTTTTAAAAGAGGTGCTTAGATGAAATGGAAAGCTGGAAGTTACTAATGGAAATTTCCGTCACATCTTCTGCAGTTACTGTTGTTCTTCTACAGGAGTGCCCAAAGCAGTACTGCTGATCACAAACTTCTTAAAAGATTGTTGGTGAAGAAGTTAGAACTGCGTATTAAACCAAAATTAAAATCATTATTGCATAATCTTTATCTCAGTGAGGCATTTTGAAGCTGAACTAGATTTGTCTTTTAATAAGTAAGAACAGTGGACCTGAAAGTTGAATACGGGAGTTCTGAGGATGCAAAACATTCCAAGACAGGTGCACTGCTTTCTTTTCATTCTGTTTTTATTCTCTAATGCACAGGTGCCTTGACCCAAGCCATTCGCAATTTTGCAAAAAGCCTTGAAGGTTGGCTTTCAAATGCCATGAACAATATTCCACAGAGGATGATACAAACCAAGGTAGACAAAACTGTTGCAATATGATTCTTGCAATGGCAAACCAAGTGGGCAGTAGCATCTTAACTTAAAAGCAGTAGAATTCTAACTTTAATGCTAAATTTCATGTTTAGCATCAAGCATCAAATAATGGGAGAGGAAGTAACATTATTTGACTTGCTACATGGACATAATTCAAATATGAGGACTAATTAATAAAAACTATTAAAATGAAAGTAAAAATTCAATCTGTAGAATTAATCTACAGATACAGAGTACGGTATTTAAAAACAAATAAATTTCTTCTTAGGTTGCCGCTGTAAGTGCCTTTGCCCAGACTCTGCGAAGATATACATCTCTTAATCACCTGGCTCAAGCAGCTCGTGCTGTGCTTCAAAATACTTCTCAAATCAACCAGATGCTCAATGATCTTAACCGTGTTGATTTTGCCAATGTTCAGGTAAAATGTAATTTTAAATAACAGGCTTTTTTTTAAAGTGTTATTTCCTCTGTGATTTTGGACTTTATTGTTAGCTGTCATTCTATCAAGAAAGTAAAGTGGAAACATTTTGCTCATTCATATATGTAGTGATTCAGTCCAAGTGTGATGGCTTACACTTTAGGAAAGTAAGAGCTCAAAACCATTTTCTGTTTTCATTTACTGTCTTGAAACACACATATTCTTCCAACTTCTATGCAAATGTAAAGCAAATACATTCTTAGAATGGGTACCATGAATGATGTCATAATAATAGCAAAATTTATATTTTAGGATTAGATCTCAGTAGTATATCTTCTGAATGTCTCTTAAAGCTATTACATGTACAACATTTTCAGTAGAGACTGCCTCCATTATTTAAAAACCCATACCATTAGTATATTTTATCTAAGTACCTATGCTTAAAATGACAAGATTTCCTGAATAATGGATTAGATTAGTACAGATGCAAATCTGTAGAACAGAAGTTTATTTTTACTAAGCTTGATTTCTCTACATGTTTCTGCTCCTCTGAAAAAAAATACTTTCATCCTTTTAGCCAGCAAAGTGAAAGGTTTGATATTCCTGCTAGTGCTGTTTCTCCCTTTTCTTTGTAAAGGAGTGTTTTGGTACTTGTTAATAGTCTTAACAGAAGTCAGTCAAGAGTTCTTGACCAAAGACAAAATATATTAAAAATAGATGGTCATGGATGCAGAGCCTGTGAATGAGGTGTTAACTTGGCTCATGATAGCTAGAGCTTATGGAGATGACTTGCAGTTAGTGAGCCCTCATTTTTGTCTCAGTTTACGAATTGATCAGCTAACTTTATTTAAACTTGGTAACACCGGCTAAATTGCTGATTATTGGATGCTAGTGTGTTTCTCCATTTGTGTGCAGTTTATGTTGTACTTCAAGTAAGGTGTGATCTATTACTGCCGAAAGTCAGCAAACAGAACAAGCTTTGTTTTCATATGAAGTTACTTTTATAATACGGAATTTGTTTTTAGGCTTAGCTTCTTCGGAACTAAAGGAACCTTGCACTTGATTTCTCGCTACTTCTTTTATTACTTTAGCCCCCCCCCCCATTTGACTCTTCTTCCTGCCTGAAGTACCAGAAAAGAATGACAAATCAAGAATATTTCAGTAGAAAAATGAGGAAAGTAGAAGCCCTTTTTTGCAAATGAATGTGGAAAACTACGACAAACTTGTGTTGCTTCCATTGTTTTTTCTAATTTCTGTATTTGATGTCTGCTCTTACATGCTACGCTTTTCTTACTCATTTGCTTCCAACAAAGTTACAACAGACATAAAAATAAAAGCTGCTTCTTAGTTTGTCTAGTAAGTGGATTTTGTCCTTTTCACCCATTGAACAGCTTAATCTTTGAGATATAATTACATTCTGCGCTTTGGCTTATGTATTGTCAATTCAAGATTTGCCATGTGCTGTAACAGGAGCAGGCTTCCTGGGTGTGCCAGTGTGATGACAACATGGTTCAGAGACTAGAAACAGATTTCAAGATGACTCTTCAACAGCAGAGCACTCTGGAGCAGTGGGCTGCCTGGCTTGATAATGTAATGATGCAAGCGTTGAAACCATATGAAGGAAGACCCAGCTTTCCTAAAGCCGCACGGCAATTTCTGTTAAAATGGTCTTTCTACAGGTAGTATTTAATAGACTTCTAAAACATTCTGACTGTTTTATTATGTGCCTAATTGTGCACTGCAGTAAGGTTGACAAATGTAATATTAAACAGTGGCTTAGTACATTGTGAAAAACATGGGGGTTTTTTTAGAGTATTGTTGTTAACCTTGAACTCAAGGCTGTCTGCAAATGAGCAGGGACTTAAGTGACCCTTGTTTATTTTTTTAAAGGCCATCTGCAAAGGAGTGCAGGTGGAATTTTGTCCAGAGTTAGAAACATAATATGAAATTTTTTGATTGAATAACTATGCAATTATTAAGCCACTGGTTTTTGTATTATTTATTAAAACATTGTGGCATCTATGTTTATTAAGTAATATTAAGTAAGGAAGACAAAACCTGCTTTTAATGTATGAAAAGAACATTAAGAGAAGCATTCCATGTTAGCTGCTTATTGAAACAGTTATCAGAGTAAACCTTGTTCTTTGAACATGACTGTAGCAACTGCTTGCTGAGCATATCTGAATTTGACCATATAATATTAGGATGCAAGTCTATTTCTTGTAGTTTTAAGTTTCAAAGTTTTCAAAGTTTTAAGTTTCAAAGTAATTGCGGCAATTAAAACCTTTATCCTGGGAAGGTGGACACAACAGACACTAGTTAAGCAATAGTTTGGTTTTAAAATCAAATATTTTTTTTACCATTTTAGCTGTTTATGTTTTCAACAAAGTTTCTTTCAAGTTAAGTTTTACACTTGCTCAAGTATTGGTAGTTATGCATAGAAAACAAACCAGTCTGGTTATTTCTTGTGTAGTTTGATATCCAACAGTACCTTCAGAGAAAGAGAAAAACAAATGATTGACTTTCCTGGTCATCTCTTTCCAAAGATACCATAAATGAGACATTTGTGGATAATGTTACTTTTGAGAATATTGGTTTCTAGGTGAAATGTGTACATGGATAAATGTTAAAATGGCTGTGACATATAATACATAAATATATATATTTTTTATTTTTGAATAGCTCAATGGTGATTCGAGATTTAACCTTGCGCAGTGCTGCTAGCTTTGGCTCTTTTCATCTGATCCGCTTGCTTTACGATGAATACATGTTTTACTTAGTAGAACATCGTGTTGCTCAGGCAACAGGAGAGACACCTATTGCAGTTATGGGAGAGGTAAGATAATATGTAAGAGACTAGACTGATAGATTTAGTGATGAATTTAGGAAAGTGTCTTTGCAAATTTTTAAACATTTTTGTGGAGTGGTAGGATGTTTTGCAGTTTAACAATAGATTGGGTTACAAATATATACAGTAGTTTCGAACTTGTTTCACCGGTTCATTGACAGAGTACTAAAACCACATTGAATTGTAAAAAATAATTCTTTCTAAATGAACTTGTTCTTTTACAAATCTGCACACAGATTCACGTGCACAGTTTGAAAAATGTTGATCAACATACAACCTTTTTCCAGTTTTTGAGAACTGAATATTTTATGTGGAAATAAAAAAGAGCAGAGTAATAGGAAAATGTTATTTCTGTGAATCTGTTTAAATGCATTTGCATGTTTTGAATTCCCACACAAAACGTATTGACTTAAGAAGGATGGTTTACGTGCAGAATTTTGTCTCGTACAGTACTGTTCACATACACGTAATAAAACCAGCACAAACATACATGATTTTCATACATTTGTTTAAAAGATTACTGGTTTAAAAAACAGAACTAGAGTCTCAATTCATAACAATTTTTTTTACTCATCTATGGCATCTGCAAGGCAAAGTTTATTTTATCCCTCTTCTTTCCAGTAGTCCATCTAACCTTTTATTTTGAGTAGGCTAGTGAGGAATGCATGAATTGTTACCAAAGAATTATGTATCCAAAGTACTGGAAAATGGATATATTTAAAAATATGGTTGTTAATTGGATGGATTTGTTACATTTTTACACTTGGGAGTCACTATCCTATTCTATATTACCGATAAATTGCAAGTCATTTTGCTCGTTGATTTGGCATCAGTTATCATTCTTCCCTCAGGATATATTGATAGCTTCATTAAATACTAAAAATAGACTATATACTTTCAAGAGAAATTGGAAAATGTCTCAGCTTTATTTGTCAAATGATTTTATATCATGTGTCATGTTTCAGAAAAACTAAATAACATTTCTGCTTAGTGACCACCATCAGTATACATGCTCCTACATTTTTTGCCTACTTTTACTTTGCAGTAAGTACTACTCAAGTATACAGTTACTACATTCTTGTTGCCTTAACAGACTTGTATGTGTTAGACATAAATGTAGAATAAGGTCTTCTTAAAAGTTTATGATACTGAAGATGGAAATACAATAAGGAAGTAAATATTGCAGAACTTTTAGAGGTGAGGTGAGGTGAGGAGCAAAATAGAAGTAATGCATTAAATGCATTACTGTGTATTTCTGTGTATTCAGTGGCTTTGTGGCTGAAATAAAAGAGGAAGACTACAGTCCCAACAAACACTGTAAGACAGTATAGTGTTGCAGCTGAGAAAAGCACTCACATATTTCTCCCTTCCTCTTCTCCCACCTTTGGACACAAGTATTGGCAAAATTCTTCTGAAAAAGAGTGGTGTCATCATTTCTGCTTAGAAATGTGTTTATCTAAATAGTGTGCTCCTTTCATTTGAGATTCATTGGTGGCATTTTGCTAGGCTCCTAGCTTATGAGCAACTTGTTTTAAGAGGTCTGGATTTTGATGTAAATCAGTTGTCAGGTTATAAACCCTTTCTCAGCAGTGCCTTTCATCTGCCTTACAGGTAGATTAGCAACTGTGACAAACCTTCATTTTTGTTCCAGCATAATAAAATTATCTCTGGAAAATTTAAAAAAAAGGTTTTGTTAAAATATTGGCAGTTCAGAATGTATATCCATCATAATTTATGGCTTTATAAAGCACAGAAGTAGCTCACTTCAAGCAACAAAGGCCCTTATGAAGCAATCTTTTAAAATGTTTGTACTTCTCTGTTTTAATTTTTGAGGGTTTACTTAGTGATAATTGTCTTAATAAGCGCCAGACTGAGATGGAATGGGAAAAGAATTGCTCTGCTATGGATGTGGTTGCAGCTAAGATCATGTGTTTGAATGCTAGTGTGAAACCAGTGGAGCACAGTGGAGCATAGATATTCTAAGTTCACATTTGCTTAAGACTGTGTCCAGTTTTTTTATTGTTTATTTCACAGTTTGGTGATTTAAATGCTGTATCCCCTGGAAATATGGATAAAGGTAAGCATTTTAATATCTCCAGTGTATAATTATTTGTAGAGGTAATGTGAGCAAAAGAAGTCCTTATGTTTTAAAAACACAGTAAACCCAAATTTAGAGCTGTATCATCCTCTAAAGTGCATGTGTATGTTATATGGATATGTTATTATATGGATATGATAGCTATCTATGCAATATGTCACATGTAACGATGACTAGAATATTGTAGGACCTTATTTTAAAAATGTTCATTATTGTTACCAAAAAAAATCCAATTCTTGTTCAGAATTTTTTTATATCTGGTAGGACAGAGGAGAGTAACAGCTGTGGGAAGAAAGACAAGAGTATACTTTTATATATTTAACTGTAGTGAATGTTTTACTAAGCAAAAAAGGCAGAATTGTATCCAAGTGTTTAAAAAATAGTTTCTTATAACCTCTTCATGCCATATTTTGACATACATTCTTATGCTTATTCTTGAGTGATTTGGGGTGACTTAACCTCGGAACACTCAACTAATGAGTATAAGAATGTATGTCAAAATTAGGGATCAAGTCACCACAAATCTTCTTGCCTCAGTTTCCCTATCTGTAACTAAGAGTAACAACTCTTTTGTTTATCCTGTCTTAGAAATGAGACATTTTGCAATATGAACTTAACACTTTGTTAGAGCTTTTCTTTGAGGTTGCAGTTGTTTTTTTCACATACTGTGTCAATAATGTGTAACTCACGTGATCAAAGCTGAGTCCATTTAGCTATTTGAGATAATAGTTGACTTTTTCCATTAAAATTTAAAATTTTCAATTTCTGCTATATCACAGATTGGTAGTCTTCCTTGTATTTTTGTATTTCAACTATTATTTGCAAAATAAAGACCCTTGTATTAGAATTTTTCCCTTTGTGCTATTTACATAGTGGTTTGTTTGTGCAGATGAGGGCAGTGAAGTTGAAAGTGAAATAGATGAAGAGCTGGATGAAAGTGGAGAGCCACAAGCCAAGAGAGAGAAAACTGAGCTAAACCAGGCATTCCAGGTGGGCTGCATGCAGCCAGTGCTCGAGAGTGGAGTACAGCAGAACCTCCTGAACCCAATTCATAATGAGCACATTGTTGCAACTACCCAGACTATCAGACAATGCAGTGCTACTGGAAATACATATACTGCAGTCTAATGTGAAACCTCCCTCGCCTCCAACACACGCCCCATTGCGTTAGTCCTTTAGATTTAATATGAAAAAACTAAAAAAAACTAAAAAAAAAAAAAAAAAAAAAAAAAAGAAAAAGAAGAAAAAAGATAATAAGTCTGAAGGTTGACTGTTGTCAAATTTAGCTGTTCTGATCATTATTTTGTTGGAGTTAAATGGAATGGGTGTATGTATTTTGCCAGATCTGTTTAAAAAAAAAATTTTTTTTGTAAACAGATTCATTTTACATTGGCCACGCAGTAGCGAGGGTTTTCTTGTTATCAAATGCAAGATTTTTGCAAAGCTTAATGTTAATGTTTTGTCCTCTTATAATAATTTAATTTTTTCATAGTTTTTAAAAAATATTTTAATGTTAATTATTAGTTATGATGCTGATTTCATATAGATAGGTTTTTAATTAGATGCACTTCTGTGAAATATCAAAGGAACTATTTTCTTTGATTTACACTAGGGGCATACTTATTTGACAGCAGATGTATCAAATTTGTTATAAAAGGTGCTTTTCATCGTACTACGAGAAGACACTATTTTGATAAAATTGTGAGTATTCAGGGGGATTTTTTTGTAATAATGCTGGAGGGTTGAGAAGATCTCGTTTCTTTCTGTGAGGAAGAAGCGTGTTTAAATGACAGAAATGTAAAGAATGTGGTAATCTGTATGGCATAAACGTACCTAATTATCTGACCATGATGTAAACAATGCAAGCTTCCTTTAAAATCAACAGTTCTAGATATTATTTGCATACCAGTTCCTCTCTTTTGAAGACTACTGATTCTATATGTGAGGCCACTGAACAGATGCTTTTGGCTGTTCAGTGACACTGTAGTTGTTAGAAACTGAAGCTAAAAAAGAAGTGACTTGATTATTATTAATTTTAAGTGTATGTGCTACTTATACTGAACTGGACATACAGGAAAACATTCCATTTGGATGACTTTCTTCTATTCCAGGTCTTTTCCTACTAGTGGTTCAATCTGCTGCTCTTAAAAACGGTGATTTATAGAATGCAAGGAATGTAGCAACCTGCATCATTTTCCTTTCAAAAACATTTCCTTGTTGTTAAAGTGGATTTAAATTTTTACAAAAATTAGACAAGGCAGTGTAACTGGCACACCTCACTTGTACTTATTCCCAATTGTGTAGAATTTGAATAGGTGGCTAGATGGACCATTGCCATTTAAGAATGTACATCAGGGATCATTGTACCTCGGCTATTACATGGTGCCTTAAACAGAACTGAAGCTAAGACTTAGTACTTTCTGTTATTCTTAACTCTTAAATTAATTCAACAAGGTGTGCCTGTCATTTTCAAATTCCCTAAGAAGTAAGGACAGGTTACATAGCCTTCAAAAGAATAAAAGGATTTTTTTATTATTATTATTAAATGATTTTAATATCCCTCTTAGAATGACAATAAACCTATTTTTTCTTGTTTCTAGCTGGATTTCACTTTAATACAAATAAAATTTGCTTGGGAATTTGGAAAGCAAAACTAGCTTTAATACCAACTTCAAATGTCAAAATAGATTTGACCATAGTCCCAAGCATGATTATATATTTTCTAGATCCTTGCCTACTTTTAATTTTAAAAACTAAAAAGAAATAAATGAGCAGGTGCATAATGCAGTGCATGTTTTCAATTTCTATATTTTGTGGGGTATCAGCCAGATATTACATTTTAATGGTTAAACAATAACAGTTTATAGAGACCATATTAATTGATATTAAAGAACTCAAGTTTTTCTTCATAAACATTTCATTAAGCAGACACATGAATTTGCTACACTAAATAGTGGAATTAAATAAGAAAAAAAGCCAAAAAGTAAAGGAGAACACAAAAAGATCAACTTTACAGAAAAGACTGTGTAAGAAAATTAGGATTCTTTTATTCTGGTTAACTACTGTGTCTGACAATGACTTTAAAATCATATATACCAAATAGGAGAAGAGCATGTAAAATGGAACAGTGTATTTATAGCAAACAAGTTTGTTGCTAGAGTTTACATGTGCTCCAAATACAGCTGCACATAAGTGGAAATGTCCTAACATTATTGGTGCACAAAAATAACTTTTAATTCCTTTGCAGAATTGTGAATCCATACAGCTCATTCTGTGTAGGCATAATTCCTACTAATGTCAGTAGATGGCTTTTGCCTCAGTAAAAAGTAAACATGAGGTTTATATTCATTATTTCTAAACTCATAAATGCACTGAATCTCATTATAGATTTTATTGCCACATATATCACTCAGTGTGTCCTGATTTTTCCTTAGAAATCAGCACATCTGTACCCTTCACCAAAAATGCTAAAACTAAGCTGTGATAAATATTTACTCCCCTTCATTGTGCATTATAAGATGTTTACAAGTAAAATAAAGTGAAATAATTCAACACTTTTTTTAATTTTCAGCTTTTTATTTTAATACTATAGTACATGTTTAAATTTTTGTGTTGGTTTGTGTTTTCTTATTATTAACCTTTCTTGGTTTAATGTTGAATTTGTTGTTGCTGAGGAAAGAGTACGATTGTAAACGGTAAATACAGATTGCTAAATATGATGGGACTTGAGTATCTTCATTATTTAGCTCTCCACTCCATTCAGTTGTTCACTGTCACAAAGTGAAAAACAAAACTGAACAAAAATCTGAATTAAAAAAAAGGGAATGTATTTCATAGCTTCTAAAAACAATGTGTTATCAAAACAGATTGGAACTATCCCAGGTTTGGAAAACTGACTGGAGTCTGTATTCTTATGCTTAAATTCTAAAGGATTTTACCTGATTTTTTTAGAGCAACTGTCTTACTGTAAACTGCATTGTAAACTTACAGATTTGGGGGTTTCCTGTTTTATTTTTACTGAAAATTTAATCAAACAGATAAAACATTTTGCACACTCTTGCTATTTAATAGTTTGGTCTTAGTACTCACTGAACTACAGAGATACCAATACCTCAGTCTGTCTTCTGTAATGTGTAGTGTGTGGTTGCACTGCCACACCAGCTCTGGAGTCCATTGTCAGTGCTATGGAGAGGTGTAGCATGTGTCCACAGGGTAGACATTATGAGAGCTGACATGATTTATGTGTTTTATCTGCTCTTGAAATGGAATTCAGAATAATTATTTTAGAGGCATTTCCCCCATTAGCACAAATAGCACAGTGAACAGTGTGGGGGAAGAGGTCTTGTTGAACTACCTTTTCAAAAGTAGGGCCCAATTTTCAAAAGTTTTACATATATTAAAATTTGTTGGTACCATTCCATCTTTCTCATGGTAAATTAGTTTTAAAGCTTCTCTTTTTTCAGTTTTTTTTCTCTTGTACTGTAGCATGCTTTAAGCACCTTCATTTTAAAAAAGTTCCATAAAAATTTGGAAAATAGATGTTAAATTATTTGCCTATAAAATGATGATTTACAGCATTAATGCCTTTAGGTCAAAAAAAAAGAAAAGAGATAATGTTCTGTCATTCAGAAAGGCATAGGTCTATGTACAAATTTAATTTAAAGCAAGGTATTTTTAAATATCCGAAACACTTATTTTTTTCACCTTGTTTTCATAGGAGAAATGATCTGATATCATTGTCATTCCCACCAATTGATATCTGCACTGTTTAGGAAGTTTTATGTTAGAGATGCACTGCAGTCCAGTTTAATTCAGAATGTTTTTACAAAAAAAAACCAACCACTGAGAGCCATAAACATGCTAACAAAAAAAATATTTATTAGTAATAGAAGTATACAACAATAATTTCAGAGTTAAAGTATTAATTTGAGAGAGCAGTGTGAATTTCTGAAAATTGGGCCCTTGTCACACTAACAGGACATGGTCTTTGCGTATGGTTTAAAACAAATCAATACATGGAATTCTAGTATCTCTGCTAATTGGTTTGGTGATTTAACAGAGACAATAAAAACTGGAATAGAAGCATAAACACACAGTGCTTAGTTCTAGTATTAGAAAATTAATTTGATAAAATGCCTTGGATTAACCCTTTGAGCATTGTAAGTAACATGATGGGAACAAAGATTTTTAGATAATTTAATTAGTCCATTGAACATATACTTTGAAATAGCTGATAGTGTTGTAAACTTTTTTTAATTATGTGTAAGTAAATACTTGCATACTATATGGGGATGTTTTTTATTACTAGGAGGCTGAATAGATGTAGGCAAAATATTCACTGCCATTGATGTGTACTGTCTAATAGAAAACAGTACTTCAGCTCCCTGGTTTTCATAGTTGCATATATTTATAAAGAAAATCAAACATATGATTCTACAAATAAGAAGTTGTCTACTTTAAGATGCCTTTAGAAGATAAAGGTTTAGAAAATATATTCAGCTATTTTGAAAATCTCCTGAGATAGGTTAGTATTGGAATACTCTGGTACTGTAAAAGAGAATCTTTAGGATTAAAAGAAGGCTTAGTAATAATAAATTTTGCAGAATAAATGTGTTTGCATTGAAATTCTTGGCAGTGTTTTTGAGAAACAGGAACAAAAAGTGCACAATTATATTGATATTCCTTTTAAAACTCAGTCACTGCAATAATGACTAGCTAAAAGATTAAGGTATTTTATTAAATTTCACATACAAGGGGTTTGGATGGCCCTTACTGAATGTCAGAATTTTAAGAGCAACCTAGAAATTGCACGAGCAAATATTTTAGAAAGCTCCCATGTTCTTACAATTACTGCTTATAAGAACAAGGGAACAAGCGTAGCAGCAAGTAAAGATTCTTTTAACTTAGAGATACTGATGCCACCTTACTAAGTGAGAGTACATTTTCTACTGGTTTCTTGCAATATCAGTCAGTCAGCAAACACTAAAGCAGCTGTACTTATTTAAGTCTAGCTGAGGGCAAAGAGAAAGAGTATCATTTTAAATTATTCAACGGAATTACGTCAGTAGTATAGCGCAAGTGAGTTGTAAACATTTTTAGTCAGTTAATGCAAATTAATGCATAATGAAATAACAAATGCAATACTCAAAGGGTTTTAATTTAACAACTTTTTTAATTCATAATTTACTGTAAATGCTTCTGAGTTTGCATGCCTTGATCATTGCTGCTAGTGATTTTATGTGCCAGTAGACCTGAGTTTAATTTACCAGTTTAACTAAGAAATAGTAAAAGCCACTTACAAAGTGACTGCCTAGTGTTTGTTTGAAGTAAAATATGCCTTAGTTTGAAAATGATCATTTTAACTCTTGTTTTATTCTGATTTTTTTTTCCTTTTCCTGTTGAAAAAATAAATTGGCATTTTGGAATTGGAAGCCCTGAGTAGTTAAATATTTGGTAAGAATTGTTCTTGGAGATTTCTCATTAAGGCTGAAATTCACTGTAGAAAACAAGGCCCAGAACAAGCCTATGGGCATCAAATGAGCCTCACTTAACACTAATTCAGGAAAATGTTCTTTGTCTGTTCTTAAGCACTTTCTTGATTATGGTGCAAACATCTTACAGGAGTTTTAATTCTGGATTAATTTTACTCTGAAATAATAAATGTCTTTGTAAGAGGAATTTAGAGTTCAGAGGAACAACACTGCATAGATTGGTATTTACCAGGAACTCAGTTCAATTTTTTTTTGACTTACTGATACCAGCGAAATCTTTTTACACAAAGAATACTTAATGGGTTCCCCAATTAAAGTTTCCTTCCATACAATATTAAAGTGATTGCCTTGTATTTAAACATTAAATATCCATCTTAGAGTAATGCAGTTAAGCAATTTAAAATATGTTAGGAAAATACCACTTTGTACCAAAGCAAGTTGCCCATCTCCACTCATTCCCACTGAAAATTTGGATTTACAGTTAATAACCAATGAGGCTGTTAAAGAAACTTTGAGTGCCTTTCAAAAACTTGGAAAATTGTGCCTGGGGTGGTAAACTTTAATTAGGTTAATTCTAGAGCTACCAATTTTATCATCACTCAGGGCTTTCTTACCTTCAAGGAAACTTCCTTTGTTGCATTTATTTTATACTGTATTTTTTTTAAGTGCCATCATTTAAATTTCACTTAGTAAGTGGCAGATTACATTATCCAATCCCACAGCACAGAAACATCATAACACTAGGACATATTCAACCTCTTATTTTCCAGTTGACTGAATATATTATGTAAATGAGGTAAGCAACTTTTTGTAGATTGTATGTGTGAGATAATGTAACGTTCTTTTCCAGTTTTTGGGCTACAGTTGAATATACTTTTTAATTATTTAAAGAAGACATCTTTACAGAATAACGTGATGGTTTTTTTGTATAATGTATTTGATTTTGTAAATACGTATTTCCTGATGTGATTTTTGTGACAAATGCTAAATCTTTTAGTATATAATGTCCTCTCAAAACTGGCAGGAGCTAAATAATAGTTTATGGGCAATTTGTATTGTGTACTGTACAATAACTGGGGACCTTTTATAATTATAAAAATATATATTAACTTTTAGTGTGTTGTTTAAAAAAATGACTGGAACATACTAAAGACAGTAGGATTTTTCTGAATATTTCAGACTTGAACTCAGGCTAGCTTTCTTGTGTTTTTCAAAACAAAATTGTGTCTTGTCTTTTAAAATCAATAAATTTGTTTTCTTGTTACAAACATATCTGAATTGCTTCAGTTTTTATATAGCCAGATATTTTGGATTGTTGTACTACTGATTTTGAGAGAAAAATTATTTCAACTTACACCTTCTAAATAAGATCACATTTTTTTATTTCTCAGCAACAGAACTAAGTAACAAATGTGTCTCAGGTGGCAAAAGAAACAAGAATTGTTGAGATTGGAATGGACCTCAGGAGATCATCTAGTCCAGCCCTCCTTCCAAGACAGGGTCACCTAAGGAAATGTCAGTTCAATTAAGTAGCTTTCACATCCCCAGTAAATAGAGACTGTAATATTCTTATTAATTTCAATATTAACAGTAATTTCCCCTTTACAGATTTAGCTAGTTAGCAGTGAGGGGCACGCAGACTTTGGTCTCTGGGAATTAGTGGTGTCGGTTTGTTACCAGTGGGACCTACTTCTGCAATTTTTGCTCTAAATATTCTGCAATTTTTGCACTACATATTCTGCAATATGTTAATGTGTTAGATGTTTTGACAGTTTCACAAAACATAGATGAAGGCCTAATCTTACTGGGTCATGTATCTTACGGGTCTCTTGTTGCAGGTACTGTTTTATATAAAGAAATGCAGAATTTTAATCAGGGAGGACCCACTAAGTAATAGATGCTAGAACATCAAAATGACTATTGGATACCAAGCTTAAAACAGGTATTTCACATGAAAGTATGGTAAAAGTAGAAAAAATGCATCCTAAAGCTCACTTTTCTCAGGAAGTTCAGCTGCAAGTTATGGTCCAGTTATTGCCTATTCTTTAATTTCAAATAAAGACCAAAAGCTTAGTAGAGTACAATACTGGTCCCTGCAATGCATCCTACCAAACAAGACTACAACTTCAGCAGTGACCAGTCACAGTCATAGAATCATCAAGGCTGGAAGAAACCTTTAAGTTTGTTCAATCCAACCATCCACCCAGCACTAACACTGAAACCCCTGAACCACTAAACCCAGATCCAGACACCTCTTAAACACCACCAGGGATGGTGATTCCACCACCTTCCTAGGCAACCTGTTCCAATGCCTGACCACCCCAATGGTGAAAAAATGTTTCTAATATCTAATCTGAATCTCCCCTGTTAGCTTAAGGCCATTTCCTGTTGTCCTCTCACTGCAGGCATGGTAGAAGTGACTGGCCCCCACCTCACTACAACCTCCTTTCACATACTTGTAGAGAGCAATGAGGTCCCCACTGAGCCTCCTCAAGACTAAACAAACCCAGCTCCCTCAGCTGTTTCTCATAAGACATGTTATCTAAACCTTTCACAAGCTTTGTTGCCCTTCCCTGGTCATGCTCTGGCACCTCAATGCCTTTTTTAAAGTGAAGGGCCCAAAACTGAATGCAATACTCGAGGTGCAGCCCCACCAATGCTGCATACAGGGGAATGATCACTGCCCTAGTTCTGATGGTCACACTATTTCTGATACAGGCCAGGATGCCATTGGCCTTCTTGGCCACCTGGGCACTGCTGGCTCATGTTCAGCTGCTTTTGACCAGCACTCCCAAGTCCCTTTCTGATGAACAGCTCTCAAGGCACTCCTCCCTCAGCCTGTAGTACTGCCTGGGGTTGCCATGACCAAGTGCAGGATGGGGAACTTGGCCTTGTTGAACCTCATACCATTGGCTTCAGCCCATTGATCAAGTCTGTCCAAATCCCTCTGCAGAGCCTTCCTACCCTCCAGCAGATCAACACTGCCACCCAACTTGGTGTCATCTGCAAATTTACTGAGAGTGCACTCAATTCCCACATCCAGATCATCAATAAAAGATGTCAAACAGAACCCAAGAGACAGGCCCAATACTGAGCCCTGGAGAACACCACTGGTGACCAGCCACCAACTGGATTTAGTTCCATTCACCACCCTTCTCTAGGCCCAGCCATACAGCCAGTTTTTTACCCATCCAAGCTGCGAGCAGTGAAATTTTCTAGGAGGATGCTGTGGGAAACAGTATCAAAGGTTTTACTGCAGTCCAGGTAGAAATTTCCACAGCCTTCCACTCATCTACTAAGTGGGTCACTTTTTTATAGAAGGAGATCAGGTTGGTCAAGCAGGACCTTCCTTTCATAAATCCGTATTGGATGGGCTTGATCCCCTGGTTGTCCTGCATGCTGTGTAATGTGGGTTATGGATTTGTTCCATAACCTTGCCTGGAACTGAGGTAAGGCTGACAGGCTTCTAGTTCACTGGATCATTCTTTCAACCCTTCTTGTAAATGGGCGTCACATTTGCTAATTGCAGTCATCTGGAACTTCTCTGGTTAACCAGGATTGCTGGTAGGTGATTGAGTGTGGTTTGGCAAGTTCTTTTGCCAGCTCCCTCATTAGTCTGCGCTGGATCCCCCCAGGGCCCATGGACCTGTGAGTGTCTAATTGGCATAGCAGGTCACTAACCGTCTCCTGGATTATTGGGGCTTTGCTCATCTTCCCATCACCAATTTCCAGCTCTGGGAATTTCTCAAGCTGAGTACCCTGAGGACAAGTGGTATTGATATTGAAGACCAAGGCAAAGAAAGCATTAAGTACCTCAGCCTTTTCCTCATCCCCTGTCACTACACTGCCCTCTGCATTCAACAGATGATGGAGACACTCCTTGACTCTCCTTTTGCTGCTAGTGTATTTATACAAACTTAGTAGCAGTACCCAAATCAAGGTCTAGTTTGGCTTTGGCCCTCCTAATTTTCTCCCTACGTGATCTTGCAACATTCTTATAGTCCTCCCAAGTTACCTGGCCCTCCTTCCAGAGACAATAGATTCTCTTTTTTGCCCTAAATTCCAGCCTGAGTTTTCTGTTTAATCAGGCCAGTCTTTTTCCACGATGACTTGTCTTTCTACACATGGGGGCAGCCTGCTCCTGAAAATTTAACCATTCCTTCTTAAAGAACATTGAGCCTTCCTAGACTCCTTTGCCCTTCACGACTGACTCCCAAGGGACTCTGTCAATTAATGTCCTAAACAGCCAGAGTCTGCCCACTGGAAGTGGGTGCTGGTGTCTCTCCTTACTTCACCCAGTATTGAAAACTAACCTTTTGTGGTCACTCTGCCCAAGATGGCCACTGACCACCACATCACCCACTAGTCCTTCTTTGTTCACTGTCGTGGTTTAACCCCAGCCAGCCACCAACCCCCACGGAGCCACTCACTCTTCCACCAGAAAGATCAGGAAGAGAATCAGAAGGATAAAAGCCAGAAAACTCATGGGTTGAGATAAAGACAGTTTCATAGGGAAAGTAAAAGCTGCACACACAAGCAAAGCAATGCAAGGAATCCATTCACTGCTTCCCATGGGCAGGCAGGTATTTAGTCATCTCCGGGAGAGCAGGGCACCATCACATATAATGGTGACCTGGGAACACAAACACCATCACTCCACCCTCTTCACCTCACTTTATATAGTAAGCATGATGCCGTATGGTCTGGAATATCCCTTTGGTCAGTTTAGGTCATCTGTCCTGGCTGTGTCTCCTCCCAACTTTCCCTGCACCCCCAACTTCCTCACCAGTGTGGGAGCAGGGAAAGCAGAACAGGCTTTGGCTTTGAGTTTGGCTTTGGCTCTGCACAAGCACTGCTCAGCAACAACAAAAACATCTCTATATTATCAACCCTGTGTTCAGCCAAAACACAGTCCACACAGCCTCTGTGAAGAAAGGTAACTCTACTGCAGCCAAAACCAGCTTATTCACAAACAGCAGATCTGGCAGGCACCTCCTCTGGTGGGCTCTTTCACCAGTTGTCTTAGCAAGTTGAGTTCCACACACTCCTGGAACCTCCTGAACTTCTTCCTCTCTGCTGTGTTGTATTTCCAGCAAACATCTGGCAAGTTGAAGTTGCTCAGAAGTGGATGTGAGACTTCTCCCAGCTGCTTGTAGAGTGCCTCACCTATCTGTTCATAGTTGGGTGGTTTGTAACAGACCACCAACACAACATCCACCCTGCTGACCTTCCCTCTGGTCTTTGCCCATAGGCACCCAACCTTATCATCTTCATCATCATCAAATCCAATACAATCAAATCACTCCCTAATAGTGCTCTCCCATCCTATTCTATGTTTACAGAATACTCCTAATTGGTTTGCTAATTGAGACTGAGTCTTCATTTTCTAGTGGATGCCTTGCTGAGACTAAATAGGTCTTCCTCTAGCATACGTGCACAGGAAAACAATCTGTGGGGGATCTCACACCAACCAACTCTGGATACAGCCAACAGCCTACATTGCTCAGCTCTTTTCTACTGGCAGTGTTAGCAGGAAGACCCTGCAGAATTCAGCCTCTGTTGTTGTTGATATTAATTGAACAGGTTTAATTAGTCAACCAATGAAAGTTCAGGTCAGCATCCCACAGTACTAAACTCAGACCTCAAAGAATGAAATACAGCTAAAATGTAGGAGAAATTTTAAAACACTGGGTACTGTAAGAAAACATGAGGGTAAGAAGGATAATAAGTGACATTTACTTTTATTACTTCTGAAGGTAATTTTCCGCACGATGTTAATGATAGCAAATAAGTAAGATAAATTCTACATAGAATTATTTAAGTGTATGTAATTTTACTCACCTAAAGCATTGACTTCTATTATGTAAAATTGCATACAGCCTGTAGCAATCCAGTGTGCATCAGTTGTTTAATTCCATATCAAGGTCTATGCTCAAAGCCACATGAAATATAAGCCAGTTGTTTTTCCACAAAGGCATCTAACCAAAGCAAGGAAGAAACCTTGATCCATTTTTGGCTCTGTTAGCAGTATGCTAGAGAGAGTTTTTATTCTTACTTGGTTCTGATGATCTCTTTAAAAATTTTGCTGAATCTCATTGTACGTGTACTTCCCCAATACATGAATTAAGGGAACATGTAGGACTTTTCTGTTCAAAAAACAAAACACCTCCTTGACCAAAATGTGCTACTGCAGACAGTTTATTCTAAACATTTTATAAACAGAACTGTTCTAATAAGAATAACTCTGTGTGTAGGCATTTTCCACAGGCAAATTGTGCACAAGGCCTGCTGCTGTTTTCATTATCCGAGTTGAGAGCAGACATAGTAGGTCAGTATTTATTTAGTAAACTAGTTGTTAATAACACAGACATACTTTCAGAAATCTAGATAGAAGAGGTATAAAACAATTGCTGTCTCAAGCTCCTTCTTCTCTGCAGCTGGATATTGCCTTTATCCACAATGTAGTCACACTAATAGATGGAGGCTTGTCAGAGTTCTGGTTTATAGCCACCTTTGCTCCGACTGCTGCTAAAAGTGGTCTGTATTACTGTCTCCACTGCTGGAGACATTTGTTGGTTAGCAAGCCCTGTTAGCCTGCTGAAAGCACAAGAGTGCTCAGATTTTTTTATCTTCTTTCATGAAGTATTACTAGCAGAATTGTATTGACAATATTTGAGTTAAAGCACAATTTAAGAGAGCTACCAGTAGTATTAGTATTGTGAATACCCTTTAGTAGGTACTTCAGAAGAAGGGTTTGATAACCAGTCCTTTGCAGAAGCCACAATTTTAGGTTGTATCATCTTCCACCAATATCGAAAGATGTCAGAAGCAGCAGAAGAAGTTGCTATAACAACACATTGAAGTTAGGGTCACACACTGTGTCATTGCAACACAGGCATTGAATTTACTGGCCCATGTGAGTGACAAGGTGACTGTTGCTCAGAGTGGTAGCAATCACTTTATCCATTTATTTCCCTGGTCTTCAACAGTTTCTGATGCCGAAGAAAAATTCAGACTTCCCTCCTTCCTCCGGTTTCACCCAAGAAAGCCAAACAGCCAAAATCAAAAGGTGCAATAATTAACATAGCAAATGTGAAAGAGAGAAGCATGTTAAAAATGGAACAGCCCTAATCATCACCACGTAAATGATACCCTTCCCTTTCTGTGAACCTCTGGTAGATGATCCATTTTGTGTGGGAAGCATAATTCTACCTGTACACTTTACCTCCCTCCACTTTCTGGCAAATCCAAATCCGTGCTTCTACTACATCAGCTGCATTAGAGGTAGACGAGAAAATGTCTTGTTTTGGGATGGTTCTGCTGACAAACTTGCCAGAATATCTAACAATATCTATGCTGAATAATGTACCATAACTAAGCTTTTCTATCTTTTTCCTATTAAAGAGTATTTATTGATTTAAAATGCCTTACAGTATTAGTATTAGCAGCCCAACTGTAAAAGACTCTGAAATTCAAACCTAGTTCTATGTTAAAACACTTCTCACATGCTAAGTTGGTTTTTTGTAATCACCACGTAGCTGGTTCAGTATAGCTGGGAAATCCTCTCTTTGTACAACCATTCAGTCCATTGAACACAGTCAGGGTGGGTGAATCTGCTTTCTTTCCAGAAAGCTAGACAGTATAGCCCAAGTCACCATTTAGGTCCAGAGAGCACTGGCATACATCCTACAAAAAAGTCTGGGAACAGAATGAGCGGAGGCCAGTCTAAACGTCACATAGTACCTTTAAACACAAGAGCACTTCTCAAATACTGATTAATTAACCTTCTCAGTGTCTTTTTAACACAGAGGCATACATACCAAAGTAACCGGCAGGGTTTGGTTTGGTTTTGGGGTTTTTTTAAAACTTTTACCGTGACGGGGGGAGCACGACCCAACCCCAACAACAAGCAAATAATCCAGGGAAAACTTCTGTAGCAAAATAGCGACACCCACTGCTGGATATCACAGTTACACCCTTACGCTCTTCGAAAATAAAGCGGAAGGGGAAACGCCACAGAGGGAGAAGCCAAACTCAAGGGGTTTGCGAACCTCCTCCTCCTCCCCCTCCTCCTCCCCCTCCTCCCCTCCTCCCCCTCCTCCTCCTCCCATCGCTGCCACCAACCTCGCCTTCCCGTCCCAACAGAGGGATGCCCTTAAGCCCGCGCACGGCCCATGCCCACCGGCCGCGGGCGCTCAGCAGGGAGAGATGGAGGGACGAAGGGAAGGTGTCACGGCGTCACCGCCTCCCTGCCACACGAGCCCCGCTGCCTTCCCAGGGCGGAGCGACACTGACAGGGAGGACAGAGGACGCCGCAACGTTGAAGGGTGAGGATGCTCCTCGCGAGGGAGGGGCTGCCGGCAGGGCTGCAGGTCTCCAGCCCCGGCCAGAGCGCCCTGAAGCTGGAGAGGAGAGAGCAGGCCGTGACTGCGACACGCGGGTAAGCACCGCAGCTCCTCGGCTTTTCCCGCTGGGAAGCAGCTGGTCCCGGAGGGCACCGGGCACTTCTCCTCGCTGACGGCTCGGCGGGGAAGGGGCGCCGTGTCTCGCCGGGCTGCCAGCGCCACTCGCAGCCCCGGCGCGGTGCCAGAGGCTCCCACCGCCTTCCCTCGCCTTCCCCCCGGCGGGGGTGAACGGGCCGCGTCTCTCCCGGTGTGCGCTGTCCTGCGGCGCGGCACCGCCCCGGGCAGCGCCGGGCTCGGAGCGGCAGCCCCGGCCCCCTCGGGGTCAGTCCGGCCCCTGGAGCGGGGGCTCTCCTCGGGCACGGGGGCTCCGCGGGGGCCGTGGGAATGTGACGGCGCTAAAGCGGTGGCGAGGAGGGGACTGCAGAGAGAGTTGGGCGGGGAGCGCGGCGCTGCCAGGCGCTGTCCCGGCAGGGCTGTCCTGAGTACGGGCGAGCCCGGCGGAAAGGCGTCGCTCCGCTGTAGGAAACTGCTCCATCGGGGAAAGTACAAGACTGGACTGTCAGGGTCGTTTCTCGTCCCCGTTCCTGAGTTTGAAACTTCAGCCAGGGGTGGTCAGAAGAGGTCTTTCCCCTTCACCTGAAAGACCAGGTATTGATTTCTTCCTGTGGAGACACACGGGAAAGACAGAACAACCAAGCGGAAAGGGAAGGAGGTAATGGAAGCCAGCCTGTAGCTGTATGAACAGAACTGCGTTTGTTTTGCTCTGAGGCTGCCGGTTGGACCGCTGAGCTGGCAGGGCAGCAGAGCACGGCGGTGCCTTGGGATGCACTGTGCTGCTGGCAAAGTCCAAACTGGTCCGGAAGGATAGTGCTTTTAGCCCTGAAGTAATTCTCTCTGGCTCTGCTATTTGTAGATAGGCTCTATTAAGTTGCCCAGGTGATGTCTGTGTGCATACCTTTACTGGCTTTCTCAAAAGCAATCATTCTTTCAGATTTCTGTCTTTACAGACTAGTGACTCTGATTTTGCTTGTGAAATGACAAAGAAGGGGCAGCAGGGCACATGAGAAGAAAGAACTGTTGAAAGTCTGTAAACTACAATATAAGTAAAATTAACCTGACTTTAGCATTCCAGACATCTGTTCTGATTCTGCAGCTATTTGAGGTGATAAATGACTTACACAGATAAATCCGAATGTAGCTATACCGTAGTAATGTGCAGTTTTCAAGCATTTGCCTGAGTAAGCAGCAATTTGCTCAAGATAGTTTGCAAATCAGGGATTTTTGATTAGACCTTAGAAAAAGTCTCAGACATTGCTTCCAGCTGATTTAATGGACACCTCGGTGCCTTTGAAGATGTCACTGTGTGCCTGAGCAGACTGAGCATGCTTGGTCTGCTTATTTTGTTTAAGTGAGTATTTTGTTAAAGATAAAACACCCCTCGTGTAAGAACTCCAGCATGACGAAATAGTGTTTTGAGACCTCTGACAATTTGTTAGGCCTGTTTCTTACAAAGCAAGTTGAACCCTTTTCTCTGACGAACTTTTCCCTGAGATCATCAGTGGGGCTCTAAATTGCAAGCCAGTGTGTGATGTGGCTTAGAGGAAAGACAGCAAAGCTGCATTTCTGCACTGGCCCTGTGCCAGACCACCTGTTTGTAAACTCAGAGCAATTGTTCTTAGTAAAATTTCACTGCTGGAACTGGTGCTGGCTGCTGCTCTGCTTCACTCCCACCAGCTGCAGAGCCACTGTACCTCCTGCTCCACATCTGCAGGCAAAAGCATCACACACACTTGGCCCAACATCCGTCTGTGAGTTTATCCGACCTCCACCCTCTCTGGCTGGAACCAGGGCAGGGGGCAGCAGACAGCAGTGTTTATGCAGGTTTGTCTGATTTTCGTGCTGTGAATCCAGGGAATAATCATTTTTTTCAGGGCAAGAGCAAAAGTGCTAGCCCAGGCAGACTGTTTGGTAGATATTCTTCTGTAAGCTTTAATCCCACAGCCCCTACAAGTATCCATAGCTAAGGTTAAATAGAGCAGACAGCCACAATATTTGCAGGTGACAGTGGATGTGCTGTCCCCACCGCATGTGCATTTTGCAAATAGACCTTTTCTGCTGGAAACACAAACTACTTGCAATGAGAGTGATCCCAAAGTCCATGCAATACTGTACCAGAGGATTAAACTCTTCACTCTTCAGTACCTTCTTGTCAATCTGGTCTAATTTGGTTCTACTGAATTTCAGCCAGAGACCGCCCACATATTACAGGGCTGGTCCTCTTTTGACTAATAATGGCTCAGCTGTGTCTCACTGACATATTGCTAACTGAAGGCCAGTCTCTTCCATACCCCATATTATAGAAGAAATTTACCTTCGATCCCAAAATTAGTCAGCATGCATGCAAAAAAACCCAAACAAACCACCACCACCAAAAACCCAGCAAACCCCAAGCAAACAAAAAACCCAGCCAAACAAAAAACCCCCAAAACAACAAAAACACAGAATGCCCTAAATAACAATAAAAACCCAACCAAACAAACAAAACCAAACAACAAAAAACCCTCCAACAACAAAAAAACCAAAACAACAAGAAGAAAAACCGAAGAAAACACAAAAAACCCAAACAACCAACCACAAAACAAACCAAAACCATTTAAGAAGATCTTCTGAAAGATCAAGGCATAAAAGCAGGTTCTGATTATCAAACCCACAGCAATTGCATTAAAATAGCCTTTCTTTATAATTTCATCATTATGGCTCCAGAGTAATTTATGATAGATAAATATGCAGCACCTAGCAAGTCCATGGTAACAGAGGCAATTACTCATCCATACAGCATTCCAGCAATTATGTTACATTTTATTAAGATAACTCTGCCCTAGACATTGAAACTGGCTTCTGATTTATGTTTCACCACTCCCCTTTTGCATTCTGAGTCAAGAGCATAAATGTCTTTGAGGCCTTTATGAAAGTCCCTTA
This sequence comes from Pseudopipra pipra, assembly GCF_036250125.1. Classification (NCBI taxonomy): domain Eukaryota; kingdom Metazoa; phylum Chordata; class Aves; order Passeriformes; family Pipridae; genus Pseudopipra; species Pseudopipra pipra. The sequence continues at coordinate 24,916,277 of NC_087581.1, read as the reverse complement.
ACCGGTGTTAGGGTGACCACCTCACTCCTATTCCCTTTGTTCTGCCACAGAAGATTCCTTGCTGATTTCTTTCCTGCTGTAATGAGGATCTGCAGTCATTGACCAGCACTGCTTCAAGACAGAGGTAACGCTCTGATGCACCTGGCATAGGTGACCTTTGCGCCTGAGGAGTGGTCAGGGAGCTGTGCTACCATTGACCCACACAGTGCCCAGCGCCTCACCAGAGTGAGCACAGCTGGCCTGCCATGCCCACGGCTGGGCAGGGAGGCCCTCTCACTGACACGGGGGCTGCCAAGCAATTTTTCTGCAGGTCCCATTAGGTCTGACCCCTTTCCTGCTTGTGCCCCCCATCCCCTCATGCGAGCAGTGGGAGCTGCTGGTGGCACCAGGGCACCATCCTCCTCAGGGACGCTGGGACTGAAGGGACGAGGGAGCCGCTGAACGGTCCGTGAGGCTGAGGGGCCGGTGGGTGGCTGAGGAGGCTGAGAGGTAGCTCAGGGGGATGGTGGAGGCTGGGGGCTGTGGGATGGCAGGGGCAGAAGGGAGGACTGAAGGGATTGGGGTGAGGGCTGGGGACACTGATGGCTGGCAAGGGGCTGAGGGGACCAGGGAGGGGCTGAGGGCACTGGGGTGTGGCCTGAGGGCACTGAGGGGACTGCAGGGAACTGATGACATAGATACTCAAAAGGCATATTGTTTGCAGTATCTCAACTGAAACAAGAGAAACTGAGACCCATTGGTTGAAGTTCCATAAACCATAAAAAAGTTTCCTGACCCAGGAGACAAATTGTTCAGCCAAGCCAGCAGGACATGAACCAACTCTGGAGTCATGTTCTCAGGCGACTTGTGACCGTGAAAGGATAAAGTGAGGTGGGGGCTATTCCCCAAATGACCACCAGAGACCCTCTTGAGACCATTCCCCAAACTGTATGAGCATGCCCAATTATTAAGGCGTACAGCTTTATCTATGTAAATGATTCCTCAGACGGGGGAGGAGAATTCCGGGAATTTAGATGAATGTATATATGGTTTGCCTAGATAAATGAAGCTTTGAAACGTCGAATACATGTGTTAGGAGTAATTCTTGCTGAAATAAAGTAATGCCTGCCTTCTAATACTGAAATTAGTGTTAGAGAGTTTTATTCTTCCCGACATTTTGGTGACACTGGGGGCACTGGGGGGTGGGGTGGGGTCACTGAGGGCACTGACCGGGGGGCACTGGGGTGATGGGTGGGGCTGAGGGGACCGGGGGCACTGAGGGCACCTGGCACTGCGGGACGCGAGGCCGAGGGGCCCGGCGGGGCCGGGCCGGCGCGGCACGAGCAGCGCACCGTGCACCCGGCGCGTGCCGGGGCGCGGCGGTGGCGGAGCCGCCCTCGCGCGGCGGCCGTTGTCGTTGCCGGGGCGTTGGGCGCTCGCCCTCGCGTGTCGCGACAGTTGCCGACAGGCGCCATGGCGGAGCCGCTGCTGCCCGCTGGCTTCCGCTCCGGCTCCACAGCCCTCTGGCCTTACCTCTTTCCCGCTGCCTCCCGGCCCTGCACCTTTCCCGCCAAGCTGTGGCTGCTGGTGAATAACCCCCGCGTCCGCTCCGTGCGCTGGGATGCCCGCGGCGAGGGGCTGTTCATCGACCAGGCGCTCTTCGAGCGGGAGCTGCTGGGCGGGGGGCCCGGCGCTGCCGGGGAGGCGGAGGTCTTCAAAACCAAGAACTTCGGCAGCATCATCCGCCAGCTTAACCTGTACGGGTTCCACAAGCTGGCGATGGGGCCGCCTGCTCCCGCGCTGGGGCAGAGACTGGGGCCGGCCGCGGCGGGGGACAGTCCCGACAGCCCCGATGGGCCCCGGCACCACTTCTGGAACCCCCACTTTCGCCACAACCGCCCCGACCTCTTGGTGAGGATCAAGAGACTCACGAAGGCCAATAAGGAGAAGCTGGACGCTGGCATGAAAGTGCCCAGCCGCCTGCTCGACGACTTGCAGCACATTGTTGGGAAGGGACTTGTTCCTGTCGCCCTCGACCCTCGGCGAGTCCAACGGGAGCGGTGAGACCGGGCGGGTCACCGGGGCGCGGTGGGTGAGAGGGTGGCATGGGCTTAGGAAATCGGCACTGCCCTGGGGGAAAGGGCTTGCCTGCCCTTGCTGCTGGCTGCTTAATTCACATGGTGTAGGAAAAATGTTGCTCTTACGGGGGGGTTGAGCTGCTGCCAGTAAGCAAAGGGGAATGTAATTATAGATTCCTACAAATGCACTGCCTATATATATACACAAATATCAACATATCTATCTGAATATCCAAATAGCTATAGCTGTATATTTCACAGGTTCTGTTTGTATTATCTGCAATAAATGACGTGGTTCATGTGTGTTTCAGTGTGCCCATAGACTACAGCACCAGCAGGGACCTAAAACTAATATACATGCCAAATTGTCGCTAGATAAAAGGTGCAACATGCATCCTTCGGTATGTTTAAAATCTTAATTTTTTTTTTTTTTTTCAAAAAAAGTTGCCCAAAGCAGCACAAGTTCCTTGTGCCTTGAAAAAGAAAAGAGGCCAGTCAAAAGAAAATTCTGCAACAGTTCTGCTTTTTGCATCTTGTATTTTCAGCTGTGGGAAACTGTATACAACATAGAGAAGAATGGAAAGGAGAAAGGAAGACTTTGAGATCTACTTTAGGAAGACACTAGTTTTCAACGAACTCAAAACAAATTCAGGAAAAAAGTTTAAAGAAAAGTCATGAGTTATCTCAATAAAAGTGTTGCGTGAGCTATTATTCAACACATACTGGTTTTCTAAAATTTAAATTGTTAAGTAACTAGGCTAACATGTGGCCTACCTTAAGTATCTGAAAGACTATTTTCAGCTTTCATCCAACGAAAAGTTCCCCAGCCCAGGATGTGACACATGGTAACTCAGTTACCTGACCCAGCACTGGAATGGCTGAGGATGGGCTGAGACTGATGTGACATTGGTGCCCTGCGCTGGCACAACAGGGGGAAAGAGATGAGGCAGTCTACAAGATTTTCCTGATCTTGGAATGGGAATGAGCTCAGAGAGCCAAAAGAGTTTTTGTAAAGCTTGTGCAAAAGGCTGTGTGTGATTCACATCGTCAAGGGAGCTGTTTCTCTGAAATATGTACGGACTGGCTGCAGCCAGCATCGCCTCACTGCGCTCTGCTCCACACAGGTAGACAGTTCCTACCCAAAGTCCTCAGTCCATGTTGTCATCTCTCTCTGCTAAGACCATATCATGATAGTGAGGAGCAAATGAAACTAAGTAAGCCCCTCAAACCTGTAAGGCTTTTGTTAGAGGCTTAGGTACAATAGCCAAACAGGCACTTAATTCACAGGCATGAGATGTCCTTCCATGAGTTCGCAAATCACTGAGTCCTGATATTACCTAAGGGTGCCGTGGGTCCTCCAGATCTCACAGTTGTTGTGCCAGACTCAGAAAGAAAAGCTGGGACGAATTATATAAAATTAATGTGTTCATGGCAGATACTGTTAGGTAAGATTCTATGGCTTGTATGATTCTGTATGGGGTTTAGACAAGATGATCATAATGCTGATTTCTGGGCTCAGCTCCCGTGAATTAGAGCCAAAAACTACATGGATGAGGTTCTTTAAATACAGCTTTAGAAGTATGTTTAGAAGTCTTGTTGCAACAGAGTTCATCAGTTGTAAGTCACTGACCTGTTTTTTTCTTTCCTTCTGGATATTCTCATAGTGGACATAAATGAAAAACTTTTAGCCAACACCGTCTTTCTACCTTCTGCCTGGTGTGTCCATGGCAACCCCCTGTGTGAGGAAGATGAACGAATGAAATTATCATGAACCATAGTTACGTGCATCTGACATGGTGAGGCATTTTAAATACCTCAAACACACATTTCTCTTCTGTGGGAAGTACTCATACCTTAATTGTACTTAATGCAGACATATATTCTAAGGCAAAGAGGGAGGGAAGGAATTGGGAGGGTTCTGTGTCAACCAGGCTTTTAAAAAGCACACCAAAACAACAACCCAAGCACACCAAAAACTGTGAAAATTGCATGTCTATATGTAGACAGAGGCATACCATGAACAGTTGATATAGCCGGAAAACTGTTGCCAACTTTTCCAAGTTTAGAAGACCCAAATATCTGAGAACATAAAATCTTCAGTTAATTTTTTTCACAGCATATTCTGAGTTGGAAGGGACCCATAAGGATCATTGAGTCCAACTCCTAAGTGAATGGCCCATACAGGGATCAAACCCGCAATCTTGGCATTACTAGCACCATGCTGTAACCAACTGAGCTAATCTCAGGTTTTGCTTATCGATGGAGCAGTCATGGTGTTGCCCTGGAAACTAGTCTTCATTTAATCTGTATTCTGTATTTGAATTAAGATGTTTATAACCACCAAACTAGCTAATGTACAGTCTACACTGTTTCAGGTTTTCCACCTCCTCGGACCAAGAATGGAAATGTAGGTAGCAAATGCATGTGGATAAAGGACTTGGCACTTTGATAATCTCTGTGCAGGAAATTTCCAGTGGCCAAGATGATGTGTGGTCGTATTTTCTCTCTGGAAAAGAAGTGAAAGTTGGATGAGCAACACCACAGAAAGACAAGGGAGATTGGGAGAACCTTGTCAGGCTTGCAAAGGAAGAATCAGGGACATACCTACACACCACACTATGAAGAAGCAGAAGCAAAACTCACACCTGGATGTCTGTAACAGGCAAAGCTGCTTAATTTAGACAAAGGTGCCAGCAGGGATGAGAGAAACATGAAGGAACATTCTTAAGTGCCAGCAAAGAAGTTGGTTATATACTCTGACTTACGGAATAGTCTGTCCCTGACCTGACCAGCTGTCTGCTGCAGGTCCATGCATCACAGTCAGACTTAGAGCAGAGAGAGCATTGTCTCAGTGACATTTTGGCTCTACTTGAAGTCAGTGGCCAAAATACTACAAGCCTCAAAAAGGTTAATTCTCACCTTCAATCTGTAAACCATCTATAAGCCATTTATAAAATACAACTTCTTAAATTGTTGGACTGCCTTTAGTGCTTTCACTGCCATGTCTGCATGGCATTAATAAAAGCACCATAGAATCCAGCTGATGGAAGGAATATAACTTTTATAGTATTACTGCTGACAAAAGGAATGTAAACTTCCCCAAGATCTGATTGTTCCACTCTAGAATAAATAAAGCATAATGGCACTGTCATCTTTGTTTTTTTTCCTGAAATGTAAAAATCACAACAGCAGTTTTGTTTCTGTAGAACACACTTGGAATTCCACACTTGGAATTCCAAATGTTCATTAGCTTTAAATCTCTTCTTAGAAGCAGCCACACTAGAACACTGCCTCCAGCAATAGGTGAGACATTTTCAGGGAAAGTTTGCACTTTGCACTTAGCAGATGTTGAGAGACACTCTTTTTTATCAGTACTGATAACCAAATATGAGGCGTAATTAAAAAAAAACAATCAAAGAAAGACTGACTAATATTTACAGGTTTGAATTAGGCTTAAATACATTACTGTGGGTTTTAAGAACCCATTAATAGGAATGAAACTACAGTACTTTGCCATTTTTCTGTAAAACAGAGTTTTTAAAAATTGTGATAAAATATATGATGAAAAAGAAAAAAAGGCTAACAAGCTGTAGTAAACTTTAATGTATGAAGATTATATTCAGGCAGTTTAAAGTGTGTATTTCTTCATCATGGATTGTAACAGGTATATTTTTGTGTTTTCTTGTGACTGTTTCTTTTCCCCTTAAAGCAACAAATATTTCATTTGTAATGCTTATTTTATTATAAGCTTATAGAAAAAAGCTATACTATATATATTAGATTCTGCAGAAAATGAAAAGTTCTGTAATATATTGTACAAATGTAAAAAATGTACCAGAAATAAAATGTCAGTTTGTGAATCCCTGATTTTGTTTCTAACAGTTTAAGCATCCGTAGTGTCTTTATGACAATGACGTCAAGCTACAGAATCATTTTATTAAGTGATTAATTCAAATCCGTCCTCTTTTTCAGCAGAAAGTGAAAGCACAGCCCATTGTTACAGCAGTGTCCGTCAAAACAAAGCAGAATTTTGATTCCTATTCATTATGGTAGCTTGAAAATGCTAAAGCAAGTTACTGAAGATATTTGCTGACTCCTGATATTGACTGCCTCAAGTTCACATTCAGTGGTATTGAAACTGGATTAAAACTTTCAGAGCTCTGCTTACATTGTGTCTTGACCAAAATAGTTACACCTGCAAAATGACAGATTACTGATGAGACTGATAAATAACAAATTATAAGCTTTGGAAACATTGGCTGTGTTAAGAATTACCAGTGAGCTGGGACTGACAGGAGTAATTTTAATAATTTCAGTAAGGTTACTCAGAGGATATTTACATCTGTTTAAGTTCAGCAGAATCAGAGCCTTAATAGTTCAGTTCTGAGAATAGCTGAGAGTGCAGATGATCTGCGTATGCTGAGAGGAAGCACACCTTGCTTGAAGGGTCTTCATTCCTCTTGTCTCCCTTTACTTAGTCTGCACTGTTGCTTGTATGTACTTATGACGGGGTAGTTCCTACCACGCTGCAGTCTTCTTGCTGGCACAGGGCTCAAACTCTCTCTCTAGAATTGTTCCTGGAGGCTGTATGCCTTTTGCTGAGCTTCAGTGACTATGAGTCTGTGCAATGGGCCAGCTGAATGCTTGTCCAGAATCATTTGGATGTGTTTTGATTGTTCTGCCTGTTCTGCCTCACCTCTGCCACCTGTAAAGCTACTCCACCATGTGAAGGTAGATTGGAAAAGCCACTACAAGTCATTCAGCAGCCACTAGCCCCTTTTCAAGGTTTTATGTATTCTCTTCGGCTGACTCTATCCATGAGGCTCCAAGCCTTTCCCAGCATCCAGATGGCCAGAGAGAGGATACCTGGTGCACATGTCAAGACTAATGTTTTCCCTTTACTCCACAGCTGGGTTACTTGTTTTGTCTCTGATTGGACGTTGGTGCCAACAGCAGAAGAGCTGTCATATTTGCTTCAGCCTTTAGATGCCTCATCATTTTCTGTGACTTTCCAATTACTATGTCATCTAGCATTTAAAATGACATGCTGGACAGGCAAGTCCAAAAGTAGATCCCAATTAGATGCCTAACTTCAGACAATTAGTGACAGCTCAAACTTTCTTACGCATCTGCTGCACTGTGTCCTGGGTTAGAAAACAATGTTTGAGAATTAACCTCACAAAAAAGGTCTGTTCCCCTTGAATTGGTTATCCAGTCCTATTCCTGTAGCAGCAGCAGCAATATGATAGAGAGCACTTACCCCTACTGGCTACAGAACAGAGCCGGGAGAAAGAAGTATGACTGGTTCCTCCTTTTCCTTTACCCCCAGTTGCTGTCATCAAATGCCTTGAGAAGTACTGGGTTTCAGGATACTATTTCATCAGAAAAATCCTTACATGCTTGAAAAGCCTGCTTCACCAAGAACCGGTGAAACCACCCAGAAGGAGACTGACTGCCCCAGTGATTCTTGGGGGCATCTCACTGCTGGTCTAAGAACTTCTGAAGGCTGTTGAAACAATAGCTGTTTCATGATCTATGGCTCTGTGCTCTTTCCATAGGCCAGTTCTGATTGTAATGCATACCAAGCCCATTTCAGAGCACCAAGTCCTGGAAACCCTTTGGTTTGGAGTACTCTTTACACAACTCTCCCTGTTGCATTTTGTAATCCCAAATGAAACATTTTGGGTAATCCCTTTGCTGTAGGCTTTAGCTGGGTCTTTGAGCAGCAGCACTGTCTGAGCACAAGGCACCTGCTCTGAGGTAGCTGTGGAAGTGGAGCCGTGTCATGGTCAGAGCCATGTGGCATGGATACTGCAGCCCTCTGCCAAGAGGTGCTGGCTGGCATTATCAGATGGGCTGTCATGTAGAGTCTGTGTTCAGCAGTCTGTGGTCAGAATGGGTAAGACCTTGACACCTTCCACTAAATCTGCACTCAAGGACAAAGAGAACATCCCTCCCCAAGGAGGGATGTCACAGCACCAAGATTGACAGAGTTCCGGAAGACTTTGGACAATGATGTCAGGAACATGGTGTCGTTCTTGGGGTGGTCCTCTGCGAGGCCAGTAGTTGGACTTCGATGATCCTTGTGGTTATTCTGTGATTCTATGAACATGTCACACAGGCTTTAACTGGTGGCTTTGGGGTTGTGAGGGATTTTGTTGGTTTGACTTTTTTTCTTTGTGAAAAATTCATCCTGGATGTGGGTTGGATAGGAACTCGGGCATGAAAGGAAGGGGAGTTGTAAGAGGTATTTCCACAGGAACATGGGGCAAAGAATGTTCTTCTTTCTGTATCTAACACCAACGCTGGTTTTTAAGCACTTAGGGCACTCTGAACCATGGAAGTGATTTGAAGAAGAGAGAGCTAGAGAAGGGAGAAGGAATCACAGCATAATTTGTGTCTCCCTTCTCAGTCAGAGCTGAGCACCACTGGCTTGGAGCTGAGGAAATTAATGGGAAATAAGTGAAGCAACCCATCACAAGATCTTCCAACCATCATTTCATGTTTAGGTGGAGTTTGAGTGACTTTAGGCATTAGCATATGTAGGGTGTGAAAAGTAATACATATTTTCAAGTTAATGAAACAAAGTTCAGTTTTGGATTACCACCTGGATCATTCCTTTGGCTTAGTTCCCATTAGCTGCATTGATTTCAACAAAGCAAGACTGCAGCATTTTCGTATCACTCTATCCCTTGTTGCATGTCTCCTTTAGATGTTACACCAAGCTCCCTGTGTTCCCTCAGTGCTATGAATGTGTGCACACAGTTTGTCCCTGGTGAGTTACAGCCAACACATGCACTCCTTGCTGAACTTTGTTTTTCGGTATTCTCCCCACAACATCCACTACAGTCACTCAAACAACACAAACTCAATATGAATTTGAAACATCAATCAGGTGTATGTTGAGTGGAGTATCAAGCACGTGTCTATTGAGTGGAACATCAGGCTTGTGTTTATTGCATGGAACATCAAGCATGTGTGGAACATCAAGTGTGTGTATATTGCATGAAACATCAGGTGTAAATAGGAATTGCAAGGAAGTTAATAATTTCATCATATTCCAAATTTTTACATACAGTACCATTATTAAAGCAAAACATATTAAGGAGATAGATATATATGTATGTATGTATGTATGTATGTATGTATGTATGTAGCAGTAGGTGACCATCCCAAAAGGATCCCACCATTGATGTTCTCTGTCTTTCTTCACTCGTTCTAGCACATGATGTATTTCTTCCATATCATGATGGACAGTAATCAAAGCTTTGTCCATTTTCTTGAGCTTGCTTCAACAGCAGCTTTCTTATCAAGGTGAGATTCATTACGACAAGAGTATCAATTGATAAGATGTAAAAGGAGTTTAGTAAGTAAAATCACATCCCATAATTTCAATGAAGTTACAGACCCAAACATTAGAATGATTTCTTGGATCTACAGCAATGTTATCTATAAATACAAAATCACAAGGGGTTGTCATACAAGTGCATCCTTTTCCAATATATACAAATATGGTTTGAGAGGGTTTCACCAGGACGTATTTCAAAATGATAAACTGTTTTTTCAGTATCAGGACAAATGTCTTGGGCTTTGATGGTGTTATGTTCAGAAATAAATCCTTCTTGTCCCCTCATAGCACATGCATTAACATCAGTGGTTTGCCATTTACTTCCAATATGTTGGGCCCATGCTCTGTGTTCCAGGGGATAGACAGCTTCATTATGATTTAATCCTGAAGCAATGGTATGGTTTGGCACATCGTCTATACTGACACAGGTACTACAATGTGCACTGTGCCCAGCATTTACAGGGAGGAGAAGGGGAGCTTGCCCTGCCAGCCCCATCTGCTCCCAGCAGGAGCACTGCACAAGGTGGGTGTTGGGGAACAGCTCCAGAACAATGAGCTGCCTGGAGCAGTCTCTCCCCACGCCCTCCAGCTGAGGGAGCTCCTGAGGGGCTGAGGGAGCCCCTGGGGGAACCGCGGGGCCCTAACATCAGCTTACTGCTGCTGGACAGCTTCACCGTATTGTGTGGTAGATGAGGACTTGTCTCATGAGTCAAGCACAAAGGGTAATAGCGAATGGGGTAACATCAGACTGGTGACTTGTCACTAGTGGGGTTCCACAGGGCTCCACCTTAGGCCCTGTGCTCTTCAGCATCTTAATAAATGACTTGGACAGAGGACTGGAAGGGATACTAAGTTTGCAGATGACACAAAACTGGGAGGAGCTGTTGACTCCCTCGAAGGCAGGGAGGCCCTGCAGAGAGACCTGGACAAATTAGAGAACTGGACAATCAGCAACCATATGAACTCCAACAAGGAGAGGTGCCAGATTCTGCCACTATCTGGTATGGGGCAACACTGGATGTTTGTACAGATGAGGGAATGAGATGCTGGAAAGTACTGCCATGGAAAGGGACCTGGAGGTCCTGGTCAATGTCAAGTTGAATCTGAGTCAGCAGTGCCCTGGCAGCCAGGAGGGCCAACCATGTCCTGGGGGGCATCAGGCAAAGCATCACCAGCCGGTCGAGGGAGGGGATTGTCCCGCTCTGCTCTGCACTGGGGTGGCCTCACCTTGAATATTGTGTGCAGTTTTGGGCACCACAGTATAAGAAAAATAAGAAATATTAAGCTATTAGAGAGTGTCCAAAGGAGGTCAATGAAGACGGTGGTCTTTATTGCAGTGATTGAGGTCACTTGGTCTGTTCAGCCTGGAGAAGAGGAGACTGAGAGGAGACTTCATTGCAGTCTACAACTTCCTCCTGAGGGGAAGTGCAGGGGCAGGCACTGATCTCTTCTCTCTGATGACCAGTGACAGAACCTGGGGAATGGTCTGAAATTGTGTCAGGGGACGTTAAGTTTGGATATCAGAAAAAGGTTCTTCACCCAGAGGTTGATTGGGAACAGGCTCCCCAGGGAAGTGGTCACAGCACTAAGCCTGACAGAGTTCAAGAGTTTGGATGATACCCTCAGGCATAGGGTGTGACTTTTGGGGATGGTCCTGTGCAGGGCCAGGAGTTGGACTCAAGGATCCTTGTATGTCCCTTCCAACTCAGCACATTCTGTGATTCTGTAATTCTGTGAAAAGCCCCCCAGCCGTGCCTCTCCCACAGGGGCTCTGAAGATTAAAAATGACAAAGATCAAGTCAAGGCTTCTGCTGATAGCACTGTCCTGCTGCTAAACATACATAACAATACCCTACAAAGGTAGTTCAGGGACTTGTCCAAGAGCACAGACAAATGTTGTGTGAGAGAAAAAATAATAAATCTTACTGCATTCAGGCCTTGCTCCCCCTTTAACATTTCTTATGATTCTGCTCTGGTTGTTTAAATTAACAGCACTTAGTAGAGATTGTACTTTTAATGAGGACTCCCTATGGAAATTGGAGAAAGAGATTCTTTTTGAAAAAAACTATAAAAGAACATTGCATAAAGAGAATATCATTACTGACACAATGCCTAGAAGCTTCAAATAAAACAGTAAAGCATGTAATTACCTGTTGTTCCTCGTGTCCAACAGAAATGCCATTATGAAAAAAAATATAGGGAACATAGGATAAACTACAAGGAATAATCCATCTCTGGCAAGTGAATGATTTCTTTGTAGTTTTAGCCTGTAACTTATGGTTCAGTATCGTTTCAAAAAAGACAAAGGTATGAAATGTTGGCCATTATCTCCTGCAATAATGAGATATCCCCCAAAAGATGCATGGGAGTGTTTATAGCACTTACGCAGTACCTTAGGGAAAGTGCAGTCTTGCATCACTCTTAATGCTATGGATTTTGCATTATAGAGGCATCTCAGTGATTCTGCCAGATAATGGTGGCTTATGGCTTCTCTGAATAGATTATTAGATTTTTTTTTTTTCTGCTTGAAATTTTCCAACCTTCCAAAGCAATAAAAATGGTGGACTGACAGCATCAGTCAGTTAGGAGAACTAACTGGTTGACATTATGGGTTTTTTTCCACAGCTCACACTGCATGTTTTTATGAGGTGGAAAGGAAGGCAAGAGCTGCTATGAAATGGAAGCTCTTGAAAAAGTCCTAGTCATCACTTTTGTAGAGGAATTTTCCTTCTCATTGCATAACTGACAAATAGCAATGAAAACACAGCCCTATTCAGTCCTATAGTAGTTCTATTACTCAGATTTAATATTTTACTTAAGAACCATCAGTTATGATATCATTACCATAGTATCATAATTTGTTAGTCATTTTACATTTTGTAACAATAACAAGAAATTCTCAGCTTGGCTTATGTACAGTGAGACTTCTTGAGATGGATAAATTTTACCTCGGGTATGATAGTTTATGTCTGGAAGTAAAATCAGAGGTAAGTAGTGCCTGTGGTAGCTGATAGCTCTGAACTGTTTGTTAGGTATAACCCTACTTCCTAAAGGAGAAAATTGTGAGTTTGTGGAGACAAACATGTGAATAAAAAGTATTTTTTCTGGGACTTTTGTTGAAGAAAAATATGAATTAAGTAAGTCCTGTTATGGATCTGAGGTTTGTAACTATTGTCTTTTGATGGCAATCTCACTTTGTGTCTGGGTAAGCTATTTTTTGTAGCTCTTGCCCTACATCTTAGAAAAACTAAATTCTATGCAGTAGGATCATAATGCTGTTGGGATTGTGATCTCTGACTTGGAAACTTCTCTAAAGAAATAGAAGAGAGAAAAGACTACAAAATAATTTATCAGACATAAATTTAATGAGATATTCAATATTAAAAACCAGAGGGCATTTTATAGAGATTAAAAACAGGTATGAATATAAAAATATAGAAAAATACACACACATAGGTGTGTGGGCGAGTAGGTGGGTGGCCAAAGAGGCCAAATAGGATTGTTAAAACAAGTCATGGATTCTTAGTTGTTGAAGTGCTTGAATAGTTTGTATAATTTCCTTTTCTCCTCTCCTGGAATGTGATTCCTAGGAATGTTTTAAAGTCACCACCTTGATAGGCACAGACAGCACAATAGGATTCCACTGCAGGAACTCATGCAGAAGGGTTATAGGCCTAATGGTAAATCCAATGGAAAATTCTGCTTACAGAGTCCCCAAAAAACTCCAACCATTTAGCATTTCAACAGTTCATCCTGCCAGAATATCAATGCTCAAAATAGATTCTTTAATGGGGGAATTAGCACTGTCATGACAAATGGGGCAGTATTTCCTGTGTTAAAGTAACCTTAGCTTGGAGGGTGGGGGTGGGATTTCCCCCCAAGCCACAGATCTATGATGTAGCTTCTTTATTAGTTATATCACAATGCAATACAGTAATTTCAGCCCCTGTATCCACCAGAGCTAAGACAGTAAAGTTCCCCCCGATTGCCACTTTATAGTTAAAGCAACATAGAGGCATCAGTTCCCCTTACATTAAGAGACTACAGTGGCAGCAAAACTGTCATTTCTTCTGTTTTGGCATTTGCCAGGCAGTCCCTTGAGGTAAGGTGGCAGTGGGGTGGAGGGGGAATAATTTCTTTGTATAGGTACTAACTTGGTGATGGTGAAATATTTCTAATGTTGCAATTCCCTCTATTTCTGATTGTGGGACACCAGTTGGTTTCCCTGTCACCCCTAAGGTAGCTCTTTTCTGGTTTTGCCAGCTTATTTTCATCCATCACCTGCACAGATGGTTCCAAAACTACACCCCCCATGTTTCTCAAGGTATTTGCTAGGGCACCTATGCCTACCAGTAGCACTCATGACTTCTGGTACAATCAAGTGTTTAAGTGAAACAGGTCTTGCCCTTCTCAAAAGATGCATTTTTATACTTGTCATTACTGTTTCCCCATCCAGACTAGATCCTGTAATCAACACATGAGCCACCCCCATCTGACGCAGTAAACTAATACCTTCTTTCATTGTACACCAGTTTCTGAGGGATGACAGTAGTTTGGCAGTATCTGCATATGCTTTAAAATTGCTGCACACAACCATTGGTACACAGTAGGCACAGCAATATCCTGCCCACCAGGACCCCTGATATTTCATAACTGAGCATCTGTTGTATCTGATCATCACTGGCTATAGGGCATAATAGATCTTTTTCACCCATTAAGAAGTGGATGGGTGCAGCACCATCATCCCAAGCTCTCAAAATCCATACCAGCATTCTTTCCCCACTCCTTTGCCGATAGAGCTCTGAAAATTCCCTTAACTCTTTTGGGCTATAAGTGTATGTGATTTGTACCCCTCCATCTGACACATTCCACTGCCTCTCCACCTGTATGAGGAGTTGCACTTGTACCACTTCCAAATCTGTTAAATCTGTCTCAAACTCAGAGTCCGAGGACTCACTCCAGATATTTCCATCCCATTCCTTGTGATCCTATGAAGATTTCATAGTGAGAGCAGGAACCTTTCTTTTCCCATATTTATGCCTTTGTTTGTTAGCAATACATGCCTCCAGCCATTCTACAGTGCATTACAGCTCATAGCACCCCTCTGCTGAGTAGTAGTTATTTCTTGTGCCATCAACTCTCCATCCTGGAAAGTCCTGACTTCCAACTCTCTCATTTTGCTCTGCAATGCCATAGGTTCACAGCTGAGAGCTCTAAGACGGGTAGCTAATAGCCATCACTCTGCATGCACACACTATCCTCTTCCTTCTTTCCCTCCCCTTATACACTGAGCATGATGTCATAGGGTCTGGAATATCCCTTTAGTCAGTTTGGGTCACCTGTCCCAACTGTGTCTCCTCCCAGCCTCCCATGCACCCTCAGCCTCCTCACCACCATGGCAGTATGAAAAGCAGAAAAGGCCTTGGCTCTGTGTAAGCACTGATCAGCAATAACAAAAACATCTCTGTATTGCCCTGTTCAGCACAAATGCAAAACACAGCCTCCCTACCAGCCACTGTGGAGAGAATTAACTCTACCCCTGCCAAACCCAGCACATCATCATGAATGAATGAGAGCTATTTCATTTTAGCCCATGTTTCCCCAGTGCTGAAAGGGGTTTCCTATCCTGTCTTTGAGCACAATTAAATTAGAAAAGAGTTAAAAAAGAAAGAACTGAAAAGACATGAAAGAACATGAGTAAGCAATGGAGTTGTTTGCATTGGTTTTCCCTAAGAGGGAGAGAATTGATATACCAGATAAAAGGAAAAAAAAAGAAAATAACCTTAAAATGAACTGCCTAAATCAAATCAAACCAAACCAAACCAAATATCCCCAACGTTTTTGCTTATATACAGAGCAAACTTGATACAAAATCCATGAGGTGCACCAAAAATTTTGTATCAAGTTTGCTCTGCACATAAGTCCAAAGATGTGCAATTTGAAGCTGGAGGAGGAGGCATCAAACTACCCTCCCCAGTGCTTTCACAGCCTAGCCACTGCTGCCTCCCTGTCTGCACCATGACCTCTGCTGCTGAGTTGCTTTGGACTGCCTTCCCCATTCTCTTGCAGATCAGCCAGATCCAGTAGACTTTGGATACAGGAGATTTCTGCGTTTGGGTCTGGTAGAGCTGAATCAGGTGGACACTCACACTCATCCAGCCTGATGGATGTGACTGCTTCTTTTGCCATCTCTGTGTGTCGATGCATGTGTGCATTCCAAGGAGCCAATACACACCAACAGACACACAGAGATTTACACAGTTGCTACAAACCAGGTTGACATCAACAGAGCAACGCCTTTACTAGCACCCAGGTATCCATAACCACCATATGAACATGAACATAAACACAGTCCAGTCCTTTTCTGTTTTTCCAGGTGATCCAGATTGGATGTTTTCTAGTGAAACGTAAACACACCTTCAATCCCAAGATTCATAAGCACTGTTTACAGATTCCTCAAATAACAGTATAGAAATTAATTTAAATACATCCCTGTACTATTTGTGGCTGGATATCAAGCTCCGTACCCAGTCCTTGGTGCAAAGCTTGGGTCTTTCTAGAATCATGTCTTCTGGGTCATGAGAGAGTCCAGTTTCAAGTTCCCTGCTGCACTGTACAGACTCAGACAGAGGGATCCCACTGGTAGGCAGCCTAAAACACTTTACATTTCCAACTGCTGTTCCCAAGATCTGTAAGCCCCCCACTGCTCTGTGACCTGTGTTCCCTTCTTCCACTGCACCCTCTCCTTCCTCTCTGACCAAGCAGTTTCAATCCTTTGGAGTGATTCCTTCCCATTGTGCCTGATGTGTCTGCCACAGCCTCATTTTGCAAGTACCCTCTGTGAAAATCCTTGCCGTGCATGGGATACTGAATAGGGCTGAAAACATGGTTAACTGTGAAACTAGGAAACTTTATTTCCACAGCTAAGTTAACTTCAGGATTTGCATGCATGCAGAGGAGGAGCATGGGCAGGACAGAGCAGGCCTTTGGCACTGAGGCTGCCTTTGGATCAGCAGGCACTGCCCCAGAAGGAAACGGTCATGGTCCACTGCATCCTGTGCTGGATCCTGTTCATCCTGCTTCTCTAGCCAGTTTTCTCCTTAGGGCCTCTAGAAACTCGTGCAGCTGAGTAAAAAATTCCATCATCTGCTGCAGTGGGAGTGAGAAGGAGCTAAACCAGCCCGATGGTGTTGGTGTTGGTGTTGGTGTTGGTATTGGTGTTGGTATTGGTGTTGGTATTGGTGTTGGCGTCTGAGAGGGGTTTGAGGCAGTCACAAAATGACTCCATGCCCTTTTATCTGATTGCAGGTCTATCTGGACCAGGATCCAGTCGTAGAAATACTGAGTGGAGGTGTAGACTCCAGGCTGGTTTGCTCTTGCACAGCCTTTTCCCCAGCTGGCCAAGCCAATGAGCCAGAAGTAGGCAGCATGGTCGTCTTTGCACACCAGGGGACCACCGCTGTCACCCTGCAGTGGAGCAGAGACAGTTAAGTTGGTGTCAGGTGGCTGCTGGCAGCACTAGGGCTGTCTCTTTCTCTCTCATAGCCCCTGCCAGAGTTGTATTCCTGGCAGAGAAAGGCTCTGCTCAGGTGCTGGAGCCTATAGAACTTTGGCTGGGAGCAGGTTGTGGGCTCTCTCTCATCTCTGCACAGGGATCCTGGATTTACAGAGGATGGACGTTCCAGGGTCAGCATCTGGATGTCTGGGCTGCCAAGAGCACTGGACGGGCTTTCTGGGCAGAGTGCCAACCTTGGGGCACTGGGCAAGGGCCTGCAGATGGGGAAGGGGAGGGAAGCCCTATCAGTGGTGGGGACCTGGGGCTGGGGCAGTGACTGGCCAGGCAAAGCAGATGCTGGGCTGTGTCTGAACAGTGGTGATGGGGCTGTCCATGCTGCTGGGGCCTGAGTGGCTCCTACCTGGCAGGTGTCCATGGTGCCCTGTGGGTAACCAGCACACAAGTTGTGGGTATGGATGGCCCCCGTGTACCACCAGCTGCTGTTACAGAGCTGGACATCGATGAGGTGGACCTTGGACTCCTGCAGGACATCGCTTGGTGTTTGATCTATGAGCACAGACAGGAGTGAGCACCCAGCAGCACCCAGTTCCCTTCACTTCCTTATCTGGGGGTGAAGCCCTTCCCTAGGGCTTCCCTAGGGTTCCCTAAGGGGGACACTATGTTGTCATGCTGTGACCCTTCTGTCTGGCTTGGGGGAGTGGGCCATCTCTCTGGACCATCTCTCCAGAGGCACACATCCTGCAGCCTGATTCTGGCTTTGGCCTCTGCAGCTGGGAACCCCAACCCATCTCCCTGGTGTTCCAAGCTTGCCCTCAGGGCACATGTCATTTTTGGGAACCCACCTCTTGCAGTGGTGGAACCCCAGCCAGCAATGTAGCACGTTTTCAGCTCTGACACTCTCAGTGTGGCATCAGGCACACAGCCCAGCTGTATGTAGTGGCTGCATGGGACTGGCTGGTCCAATTCCAGCAAGGCAATATCATTCCTCTCCTCACCAGGAGTATAGTGTTCATGAACCTGTAGCTGCTTAATCTGGCGCAATTTCACCTCAGGGCCCAGCTGAGTCAACCGGGTGGCCCCGATCACCACACGCCACATGCTGATGTTCCTGGGAGGCAGATGGAGAAAGGGATGAGAGAGAGCATAGCCATGTGCTGCAGCAGCCCAGCAGTTCCCTGTCTTCTGCTTCCCAAGACAGGAGAGCAAAGCAGTGCTACAGAGGGTGTGACTGCTCTAGCATGCCATAGGCTCTGGCAGTGTTGAGCTGGAGGCTGCTAGGAAGCAGTAGCAGGAGTGCAGCCTTCTCCCTGAGCAGTGTCTCAGCTGGACTCTGCAATGCCCGGGCACTGGGTATACTGCAAGGAAATGGGATGGGAGTAGCATGTAGTGCTGCCAACTGGGCACCTGCTAGTTTTGTGGGGATATCCCTGTTCCCTGGTCCTCCTTACCTGGTGTTGATGAAGCAGTGGGCAGCTGTGAGGACCCACTGTGTGCTGATGAGGGACCCTCCACAGATATGCCCTGTGCCTGGTTTCTGGGTATCCTGGATGCTGACAATGCCAGGCCAGGCCCCTGGCTGGACACCTGTGCCACCCCCGACACTCAACGTGCTGTCATCAGAAGCCGTGGGGCCATAGTCATAAGTCATGGGGCCGTAGGAAGCAGCCATGGGCCAGAGCCCGCAGGTCCCTCTGTAAGAAGAAAGTCATTGCTGTTGTGCTCAATGCCTTGCTGCTGCTCAGGCTGAAGGTCATCTGACTTTCCTCCCCACATGGCATTGTTTGCATGGCCAGCAGGGCACGTGTCTATCTGCCCATTTCTGTTTGAGTCCTGCAGACAAGTTGTGCCAGCAATCTGGGCGCTGTCAAGGAACTGAAGCTCCCACATGAGGTTCAGAAAGCTGTGATATAGCCACAGAGGACAGGAAAAACCCAGTAAGGGTTGCCCAAGCTCCCCCCCAGAGCCTGAGGCCCCTTACCTGCAGGTGTCCCATGTGCCAAGCATGGGCTTGCACATAGCCAGCAGGACAAGGAGGCACAGCAAATTCATTGCTGCCAGTGGCACGTCTCAGCTGCAAGGAACGAGGGCTCATTGCCTCCAGTGCAGCCACCAGCATAGTGCCTGCAGGCCCTAGGGCTGATGTCACAGAGTGGCTGATTTGGTGTTCTAGGCACAGAGGCCTCGAGGGACTGGGTAGGAAGAGGGGCAATATAGAGTCATAGGATCATAGACTGGTTTGGGTTGGAAGGACCTGTAAAGATTGTCTAGTTCTAACCTCCTTGCCACAGGCAGGAACATCTTCCACTAGAGCAGGATGTCATCCAAGACCATCCAACCTGGCCTTGAACACTTCCAGGGATGGGGCAGCCATAGCTTATCTGGACAGTCTGTGCCAGTGGCTCACCACCCATGGGACTTCCAAGCAGAAGGGAGACAGAAGGTAGGATTGGACAGATTCCCAGTGAATGCTCTGCTGTCAGGATGCGGGTATGCAGCCCCAAGGCAGGCAGCAGCATGTGCTGTAACAGCTTGTGGGAAAACACCCCGTGTGCCATCATAGCCTCTTTGGGAAGTTCACTGACACCCTGCTCTCTGGATCACTTTGCCACCAAGTCCTTCCCAAAAAACATACACCAAAGAACATTACTACTGCAGGCAGTATGGGTGTGTTTGGGTGCTGAGGAGCCAATCTTGTTGTGGCTATGCTGGGCAAGCAATGAAGTGCAAGCATACCCAATAAGCCAAGCAGTGTCAACCTTCCTGCACAAAGCACAGTGAAACAGGTGCAGCACCGTCCATGCTGGCCACATCAGTCACTGCAGCACCCTCTGGGAGGCTCCACGTCCTTGCCCTCTATGAGTTCTATTGCTGTTCTGGGCCCACACTGACAAGGGCAGTTGTGGAATCTGGGATGCTTAGCCAAGGATGTACAATTAGAAGCTGTACACAGGGAAGGATGCTCCTGCTCTCAGCTCCACATGCCAATCTCAATGCCTTTGGTAAATCCAGTACCAGCCTCATCAGACTGCCTGCTACAGCTCTGTGGTAGAGCCTTGCTCACCTGCTGGACTGCAGGGCAGTCATGAGAGAAAAGCAGGAGTCAGCCACATGCACTGCATTTGCTGAGCAGTGCTAGGTCCCTGCAGGGTAGAGACCAGTAGCTTTCTTCTGGTGTCTTCTCGCAGAAGCCACCCCTGCCATTCTGCCCTGCCCCCCTTTACAAGACCTTGCTACTTAAACCGAATGCTTGGTTGAAGAGAAGAGCCATGAGAACAATGGAGAGATGGTAAAAAGGGGTGTAGAGAAGAGACTGAGTCTGGTTAACTTCTCAGAGAGAAGGTAAAAGATCAGGAACTTGGCACAAAAGGAGAAGCCAGCATGGCAAGAAATATTTCATAGACTCCAGCTGATGTTAGGTAAACTGAAAAAGAAGGTAGGATGGGGTTTTGTTGTTTTGGTTTTTTACTAGTAGGTGAAACTACTGTTAAGGCAGCTTGCAAAAGTGAGTCAGGGAACCTTGTTGAGCGCCCTTTCTCGGGTGAATCCTTTTTCTCCTGGTTTACTTTAAAGAAGAAGGTCAGTAACATTTTCTCAAGTGGTCTTAATGGGTTTTTGGAGTGTACAAGCCTGCTCCAGGAAGTTATTCAAAAGCAGATGATTTTATGTTTCATAGATCTCCTGATGACCTAGCTGCCACTATTCCAAAAAGTTTAACCAGGGCAGTTCCATACTCAGCATGAGGCTCATTTGATTCCTGTCTGAGATGCAAATTCTGTTGAGGCACCACATGGCTGCGAAGCATCCTAAACCCACCTTCTGTAATTTCTTGTCAAGCTTGCTACCATAATTGAGTTCTTTGTGCAAACACCACATTGTTCTCAAACATCTGCTTGGGAAGGTTTTTGAGGAAAAATACTTGAACAGAATGTTTTGAAACATGAACAACTGTCTTCCTAACATGCAAATAGCTTCCCTCACTCTTTCCAGTCTCTTAAACAAGTGACTTGACCTTGATTTTCCCCTTTCCATCTCTGATCCACAAATGAAAGGAAAAGAGAAAACAGCTAAACAAGCAGGTTTCTGTATTATGAAATAACCTTTTTTTAATATCTAAATGTCCTTATTTTATTGGTAATTTGGATTTAGCACCTGCCATTTTTCTTCTTTCCTTTTAGTAATAGCCTAGGTGATACCTAGTTAGAAAGAATGTGGGAGAAATCCTTCTCACCTCTCTGGGGGAAAAAATCAAATATTGGTTAGCTTTAGGCTGAGCAGCTTAATTAGCAATATCAGTGTAGCTGCTGTTGCATGGAGACCCTACAACCTGTCCGGAAATCTGGCAAGACCATCAGACTACTGATGTGACCTTTTGCATTCAACTGCTTTTGATACTTAAAATGTATAAGAAAAAACTCTCATTTTTCTTCAGAAATTTCAGCCATATCTTTGACTGTAGCATGGTCATTCTCTCTCTCTCTGGCTTTCAGTTACAGAATGGAGTAATGTTTGCACACTCTTGCATCCTGCATGAAGTGCATGTTTGGCTTTGATTTCTCAGCTAAGATTCTTCTTTCATTTAAGATCAGAAATGCATTGCCCAATAAAAGCCACATTAAATTGTTACTTCTTTTAAAAAATCACGTATCTCCTTGCTTCCCCTTTAGTCTGTAAATAGGTATTAGTTATTAGATGGGTTAACTTGGAGGTTTTAATACAAGGCTTTATGTTAAAAGTTTGCTTTACTTAATAAAGAGCTTGCAAACTGTGATAGATTAGGATTAGTGCATGTGATTAAAAAATGAAAAATTAAGGGAAAAGTTT
Source organism: Pseudopipra pipra (assembly GCF_036250125.1). NCBI lineage: Eukaryota > Metazoa > Chordata > Aves > Passeriformes > Pipridae > Pseudopipra > Pseudopipra pipra. Next base: position 24,894,535 of record NC_087581.1, on the reverse strand, counting down.
TCATTTGCTGTCTGACTATTCCTAACTTTTTTCTGGAGGGCAACCTGTATTCAGTAATTTTGCTTTCTATACTTCATCATTTAATTTTCAAGTATTTCCATACTGCCTTAGTTTGACTTACCCAGCTGAGCCGTGCAGAAGAGCAATAAAAATCTGTGAACCTAAAAAAAACCCAAACCAAACAACCTCAAATAAACCAGACAAAAAACCCATTATTTTTTAAAAGTGAGTAATTTCTGGGCAAATGTTATTGTTTCTGACTTGAATAAAACAGTCTTTCATAGGTATGTAAGCTATCAAATATATTAAATCCTGATAATATTGCAAAATCTAAGTGTTAAAAAGGATGCTAAAACATGAAGCATTTAAACCCCCAAGTTTACTGGGGTGAAGGTTGATTTTTGCATTTTTCCTTTTTTTTTTTTTGGTTATAGAAAACAATTTTATACACTGATGAGATAGAATGATAAAAATTGCAGATCTTTTTTTTTTTTTCTCCCTTCATGAGGGAGTAATTGCTCTAAGTTGCTCTCCTGCTGGAGAATTGCTTTTCAGTTTCAGCTGGCTAGTGTTGACCTCCTTCAGGGGTTTAGTCAACAAACTAAAGTTTGTTCACAAGTGCTGATTTTATGGCATGTTTCTGCAAGAGCAGGTGATTTTTTTCAATAAATTCTAAAATACACTTCTGTTTATTTGTGCTGATAAATGTCTTTGAAATTAGGATGTCAAGATTTCAGAATAGTACATCCATTGAAAGAAAATGGACACATGCATTAGCTGATAATAACATTTTTAATATTACAAAAGGAACCAGAAACTCTACATCAGTTAAAACAGTTGCGAAAATGGCAGACTTACAGGAACTCACTCAAACAATCTGATGAGAAGGCCTCTATTTTGGAGAGGCAATTGTAATCAGCAGCTCTTTCATGTGTCTACAACTCTGGAAGATCTTTGCCTTAGCACTTTGAAATCTTGGTGAACTTGGCTCGAGGTATTACCTGTGTTAACCCCTTCTTTGCACCTCCAGCCCCTTTCATATTTTCAAAATATCTCTTGGAAGTGAAAACTAGGTATGGGACCTCCTTGGGGAGTGTTGTTTAAGGGTGAAACTGCTATTTTGAAGAGTCACACTGCCACATGCAGGGCAAACTTTCATTTCCTGTAATCTGTGGAAATTGCCTGAGTGGTAAGATGAGAGAGAAGTTAGTATTCTCTGTTCTCTCACTGTGAAAGAAGATAAAATCTCCATTTTTTTAGGTAAGAAATGTTTTTGACTAAAATAAACCATTGTAGAGTGGTAAGATCTTGTATGACAGAAAAGAAAGCATGTCTACTGTGGAAGAACAAGTTTCTGGCCTCTTACAGTTTATTTTATTTGTACAGGTATGAGGACATCATTATTTTGTATAAACAGGACTTACTTGTATAAGTCAATAATCTATTTGTGCTGTGTGACAAAGAGTAAAGGAAAAAATTTCATTTAGCTTCTGTAATGATTTAGTGCTGTGACAAATTAGTAGCCATTTATTTATTTGAAATAATGTTCTGCTGTTTCCTGTTGTGATGTGCATCATTGTGACTCCAGGAATCAGCAAAATGCCAAGAACTATATGACATGAAGAACCTGTCCTTTCTGTTTTAAGCATGAAGAGAGGAAAAAAATCTACTGCTGCAATACTTTCCAACTGAGCAGGGACCTTCATCAGGTGTTGCTACAGCAGCGCATTTTGGAAAAAAGGTCTTAATAAAAAGATCAAAACAAACAGGAGGAAGGAGCCATCAATTCTTCCAAAAGGAAAAAAAAAAGGCTTTTTAAGAAAAACAGGCTGTGTTCTATTCTCATGCTATATTTGGCATAAAAATAGGCAAATACAGCTGGTGGAATTGATTTTTTTCCAGAAGCACCCATGGAAAATGCTTCCCTCATTCATCATTTCCTGTTTTCTATTTTTGACTCAAACCCATTTCACAGTAATGCTACAAAACAAAATATTCACAGAGCCTGATGAAAATTAATTAATTTCCATCTGTATATCAAAAGTGAACCATATCAGTTGTTTTGGCTTTAGAGTGGGGCCCTTTTGATTAAATTTGTAAAAATACCTTTATGATAAAGATTGTTCATGCAAGACTTGCAATAACTATAAAAAAAATTATGCTCTGGAAAAGATTAATTTCCTTTGATTTGACCTGTAACATGGACAGTGTCTAGCTTGCTTATATTTCAGGTTTGACTAATACTTGTTTCAAATCTAAAAGCTTTTTGTGAGCATAATTATGAGTATGTTTACTGGTCTTCTAAAATCTCTGTACTTATTCTGAGTTTCCATTGCACGAGTGACTTTAAAGACGATACAGGTGTACTCATTTAAAAGCAAAAGAAGCCTTCATTAAGTTTTGAAGTTGCATAAAAATGTAGAAATCACTTTCAGAATGCTATAGTTGCAAGAAAGCAGGGTGGAAAATATCGATGAGGCGGTACAGAGACGCGGCAACCGATCAATGTGATCAAAGCAATGTCCAATTTATTATTTAAATCAGTTAACTTTTATACAGTTTAGTTTGTTCAGGGTACATGCTCACAACAAGGTGATTGGATAGCTCAGTCTGTGCACTCATCTAATGTCTCCAGGTCATTGGACCTGATGTTCTGTTCACGCGACCTGAAGTCATTCTTGGCATGCAAAGCCTTTTCTAATTAATCTGCTTTTAGGGGTTTTCCTAAATCTGCAGGTGTACTTTTATCTCTAGTTTCTCAAGGCTTTCTTACTTTAAAAATATTATGTTCTCAAACCTTATAATTAGACACACAGCTAACAAGTATAAACATCGCAAATTTTCACACAGTCTATAAGTATAAAAAACACAGTTTGTCACTTCCATGGCAAGCAAGGCCTACAGAGTGCAGGAAAAATTGTTCAGAGAAATCTCTCTGTTCCGGCGACAGGAAAATGTTCAAGTTGTGTATTACATATACAAGTGCCTTAGGTTGTATGAAGTGGTATTCTAATTTGAAAATCAAATGTAAAAGGTCACTGTATGTTTACATGGTTGCTAGCCAATTAGCCATATTGAGTTTGATAATGTGGACTGCTGTTCTTATATACATTAATTCTTAGAGTGCTTGGTTGTGAAATCCTGCTGCACCACACTAAGTGTATTTAATAGGCTTCCCATGAGGCTTAATTAGCTTTTTTTCTAATTGATTCTCCTCCATTCTGCCCTTTCTCTCCCATAGCATTTAGCAGAACTCTGAATGAGTTGAAAAAGCAAAGGCAAAGAAGACTTCCCAAAAGAAAAGACTGCTTATTTATAAATATGAGATAAATTCCAAAGTAAGGTTTTAAAAAATTAAAATATAATCCAGATTTCAAAGTAGGACATGCTAATTCCTTTGCATGGTGGGACATTATGCCAGCATGTACAGCCTGGCTCTCTTCTATGTCACTGCTTCAAATGTCCCGGGTGCAAATATTTATCTCTGTACCACAGTGATCAACAGCAGGGAAGGGGCAATTTCGGACAGTTTTGATCACTAAAACAACTCCATACTAATTCTATAGCATAAGGTAAAAATAAAAGACTGGACTGGGAAGCCTTTCACATCTGTGAGGGCAGTGGCCTGACATGCTACATCTAAGAGCAAAAGAAAGCCACTGTCTTTGAAAATAAATGACAATGTATTTGGCAGCATTTTACATTTGCTTGCACAGCTGCGAATCTAGATGAAAAGACTTCCAATTCAAATTTGAAATCATGCTGCATTTAATAAATCCAGTCATACCATAGGGGACTGATTTCCTGGCTTTACTCCAATGATATTTTTCTGACATACACTGGCTGAGTGTTGTGCTTACACTTACAATTTCATAAACCTTCTTATTGAATACCAAAAAGCTGTCAATAGCGTTTACTATTTTACAGAGTAAAATAAAAGCTATTTTGGAGTTTAATAGGTTTGCTTAGTTCAGCCAGTGCTGTAAGCTGTAGAACTGTATATTTTTATTAGAAGTATTTTATTCTTTCATCCATTTTCAGGTATGCTTAGAATATGTTGCAATATAGCATCTGAAAACAAGAGTTCCTAATAAACCTACTGGTGTTGTGTAAAATCAATTTGTAACTGCACGTAACTGTATGCAAGTAACATGAGAAGGGAATATTATCCTTTCACCTCTTTTTTTTTTTTTTTTAATTAAAATTTAGCCTGCACTCACGTTTAGACTTGAACTGCAGCAGACTCAATTTTATTCCAGAAAGTCCATTTGGTATAGAGTAAGAAGTATTTGTCTGTGTTTATTGTTCTACAGAAAACTCACATTGGTTCACTGGTCTTTCTTTTTTTAATATTCTTACCAATCTTCTAGGCTATTGAACAAAACCTACCTCATGTTTATGTAGGTAACACATGAAAAGATCTTTGAGCAGCATGTAGCATCCATGCTTCAAACATTCAGCACCTATTTCCAGATGTTTCCATGTGTGAAGATAATCATCTAGCTCACCACCACAGTCTGTTCAATACTTCAATTTTCTCTCATTAATTTAGTTCATTTTGAGATATGAACCTAAAGTCACCTTGCATACACTTTGCAAATGCTCTGAAATTTCTCTATGCCTACAGAAGTCTAACAGAATACATTTGTAAATTATCCCCAATGTAGCATGATATAAAACTGTATGATAGGATATGCATGACCTTCACCTTTTCTGTAGCTTTGTGAGGAGTATTGATAGTGCTGCATAAAGATCTATTTTTGGTTTGTGTACCTAGCAAATGAAGAAGACTATAGAGTTATAGAACAGATTTTAATGAGATCTATCTCCATGAAATGTCATCCATAACAAGCACATAGTGACTTTTACAGAGTTTGTTTCTGTCATTCAAAGTATTCGCCTCAGGCTGAATTAATGAGCTGGATTCAAATCAGAAATATTGGTATCATTTTACTACCAAAAATATAACTGCAGTGATACCTCTAGCATGATATAATCAACCTTTAGCCTTCCACACACTGATGGAAGGCTGGTTTGAATGGAAAGCCCCAGAAAAACAGACCCTCCTCTGAGAATTTAAAGGCCTCTTTTGATAAAAAGGCCAGCAAAGGATTCCTGCTCAAAATAACTAAGAAACAGCTGCAATGTGAGAGGTTTTCCTCCTAGTCAGCATCCCTTTCCAGATATTTAAAGATAGCTTATGACATTGTGGAAAGTAGTCCCTAAAATTATGAAACTTGTAAAAGAAACTTGGCTGGAACTTCACAGGTGAGGTCATGAAACATTGAAGTTACTCTCAGAAAACTACTGCCTTGTTATTCTAGAAGCATTTATTACAGCAAGAGAATTCTAGCACAAAAATGAAGTTTACACAATAAAAGACTGCTTTGTTACACAAACATATGATTTTAAAAATATACTTTTTAATGTGTGTTGCTGCCTCAGAATTATAACAGCAATTATCATTCTAACCTGCACAGGCAGTGTAATGAGATTTCGGATGCAATGTCAGGAGGCTGGTTATCTATTCTTCATAAATTTAGTCTTTACAGGGGTTGGTGGTTTTACACCTGTATGGGAGAAGGAAACAAATCCAGGAATGTCCAAATCCAAATACCAAGCAGCTGTAGTTCAGTTCTCTAAACTGTGGCAGGTTTTCCTCACCAATTACGAAAGGAGTATATGAAATCTGAATTCAATTTGGAGATTTGCTATGTCTCCTATTGACCTGCATGTCTGTCTGGATCTTTCACACTTCAGTCTCAAACCTCTTCTAAAAGTATCTGTACACTTCTCTTTTCTCTACAGAAAAACCTTCCTTGTCAATTTCATGTGACAATTTCAATCCCTTTTAAGGAAGAAAGCAAATAGAGGGGAGGAAAACAACAGCAGCAGAAGCAGTGTCAGATTGTGTTTCTTTATTTAATTCCAGAGCAAAAAGTGTATGTATCTAACAACTGCACTTTCAATATGTATAGAAAAAATAATTTCCTTACACACTAACAAGTACAAAGAATATTTCACACTGATTAGTACTCTGAAGTGATTTGGATGATCCAGGACTGCTATTTGTATTTCTCTCTACTTCAGGAATTCACTATACTCCAATTGTATGCTAAACCTGAAGAGAAGATTGACATCATATACTGTACCATTTGCAGAGTGAAATAATGTCCTGTGACTGTCTTAGCTTCCTTGTCATGTGACATTTTCTTCTTTCCTCCTTTGAAACACTGTTGATCTATATATACATGCATACATACATACATATATATATATATATACACACATATATATGTACACAGAAGACTACCTTCACAGACTACAATGTACTGTTTTCACCTTACACAACTGAATATAAATGTAAGAATATATTTGTAAAGTATTTTTGAAACAACATAATTAAAACTTTTTATTAACACAAGTGCTGGTGTTTGGTTTCCATTTTCTTCATAAAGATGACATTAATGAGTGCTAGAGAAAAAAGGGAAACTAAAGCAGAACTGTGGGGACACTAGAGCCAACAGTGATGGTGCAATTTTACAATGTAAGAGTCTTGAATAGATACCACATTATGAAATAGAGTGTTTCCTTATATGTAGTTAAATAGTTAATACAGTTAATCCTGTTGAAAAATGAGAGACTGTCTTGCATCCCATAGACTCAAAAAACACAACAGAAAAGACACTGAGTATCATATAAAGTAGATATAAATTTCCATGCTTTGTTGGATCCATGGTCATTTAGAAGGTTCATCTTCAAGAAATTACAGCAGTAAGAAATGCTTTTAAAGGCTTATAAACAACAGTTATATATAGATGGGTTTTTTTACCTTCACTCCAGAGAGATGCATTTAAATTTTTGTAAGCAGAGATATATACATAGCAATTCACGATAAATTGCATTTTCAGTAGCAATTACTTTCACTTTGAATGTCTATCTATATAAGTTCTCCCATCTGAACTGGTTTTAGAATATTCTGTCCTTAGAAATAGTACAGGAAATCAATGTGGTTACTATGAGTGTAGTGGTTGCTAAGAGGAATAGTGATTTACTGCATATTCTTCGCACTAGACCCACAGAATTCTTTGTAATACTTATGACAGCTATGATATCCAAAGGCAATATTGATGCACCTGGATCTAAGATGAATCTGAATCAATGAATCTGGATCTGAAACAATAAAATTGGTATTATTGTGCTTAACTAAGATTCTATGTGATTTGCTTCTTTTTCCAAGATCAAAAAAAAAAAAAAAAAAAAAAAAAAAAGAAGAAAGAAAAAAAGGGGGAAAAAAAGGCTTTTAGAAGTTGGAGAAACAAGTCTCCAGACAGTGTGCACTTTATTCCTCTTAAGGTCTGGCATGTGGTATAGAGCTTTTCACCATGATTAGCAAACACATATAGTTACAAGTGTACATTGATCAGAGTGAGAGCTAAAACTGAGGAAAGATGCATTGTCAGGATGCAGATGGAGTGTCAGCAGGCTGGAGGACAGCAGTTCAACAGGAGACTCCAGGCAGAAAAATGACTTTCTTGCTGGAAGCATCCAACAGGTATCAAGTACCTGACATTAACTGCTGAGGTTCAACTCGTCAGATTTGACCCACAATGACTTTAGTGATACTCAGATGCACATATTTACAGAAAAAAAAAAAAGAAACAAAAGTCAAGAAAGCCAAAGAAAAAGGAGGGGGAGTTATAAAAATGTCCTTGAAGTGGCTGTCCCTGTCCAGATTGGCCATTTCTCAAGCACGTCATCTTGCAACACTGAACTGAGACTTCAGCCTGATTTTGCTGGGACTTCAGCCTTATACAGGTGGTTTTAGATGTCCCTCACCTAACTGGTCAGTGTGTAGCCAGATATCCAATGGACAACGATTTCAAACTACTGTGCACAGAGCATTGTTCAACAGTACTAGAACCTGTGATAATAAATCTTACACTTAATGGCCTCTTAGCAAAAGCCAGCGTTCAGTTTTCACTTCAAACCACTGCCTTGAATTTAGTCTACAATGAACATCCGTGAAGTATTTGTGGGGAAATCCCACGCAATCTTCAATCCAGCACTCCCTTCGCTAGGCAGCACCTCTTCAGTGGTGGAAGGGGAAGAGGAAACCTATTTTTAGTTCTACCGCTAGTGTTACCGTTCACAGTATTTACTCCTCGTTTGGCCGCCGGTGTTACGCGTGCGGGCCCGCGCTGTACGGCACCACGCGCGGCACTGTCGCGCGGCGGCGGCGCGGCGGCCAATGGGGAGCGGCGGGCGGTGCAGGAGCCGCCGGGCGCGGACGGGGCGCACGTGTGTGGTGAGAGCGGCGGGGCCGGGCCCGCGCAGAGACCTCCATTCCTGTGGCCTCCCAGGAGTGCCGGGGAGCCGGGCCTGGCGTCCCTGGGGAGCGGGAACCGCGACCGTGCCCGGCTGAGCCGCTGTGCCGCCCGGCACCTGGCTCCACACCGTCCATCGGGGAGGGTTTGACTCCGCCGTGCGTGTTAACCGGGAGACGCGGGCTGTCTTTTCATCACAAGGGAGACCTGGCGGTCCAGTAACCCTGTCTCCCGCTCTGTTTGCAGTGTTGTCGCCATGGAGAACAAGGGTAAAAAGAAGTTCGCGGGGAAGAATGGAAAAGCGCCGCGTGGAAAAGTGCCACACGGGAAGAGGAAGTTTAAGAAGGATAATGGTAAGAAGGCAAAGGCGCGCTCATAGGAGCCCTGGCCCAGTGATTGTAGTAGTATACTGGCATGTATGGAGGTCTTTTTGTTTTTTTTTTTTTCCCTTGGTAAATTTATGCATGAAACGAGTAGTTTGGGAAATAAGCGAAGAGAAGTGGGTATTGTCTGCCTGAACTTCAGTAAGGCTTTGACAGTGTCTCCCCTCTTATAAGATCTTCACGGAGTTGCTGGTGAATTACAGGCTGGTGAGGTAGATTGAAATCTGTCTGAAGGGCTGGGTCCAGAGGGTGGGATACTCTGGTTGGAGGCCACTGGTTAGCAGGGAACCCCAGCAGTCAACACGAGTTCCGGTTCTGTTCAGCAGCCTCATGGGTGATGTGAATGATGTCGCAAAGTGCACCATCTTCAGATTCACTGGTGACACAGAACTGGAAGGAGTGGCAGATGCACCAGAGGGTTGTGCTGCTCTCCGGGGGGACCTCAGCAGGTGGGAAAATGGGCTGACAGAAGCCTGTGAGGTTCATCAAGGAGCAAAGGGCAGACTCCTGCAGCTTGATGGGAACAGCCCTGTGCACTGGTTCATGCTGGGATAGAGCAGCTTTGCAGAAAAGGCCCTGGGCCTCCTGGTGGTCAGATGAAACATGAGCTAGCCATGGCTCATTGGATGCTGGGCTGTGATAGGTGGAGTGCTGCGAGCAGGGTGAGGAAGGTGAGCCTTGCCCTCTCCTCAGCTCTCCCGGTGAGGCTTTGCCTGGAGTGCTGTGTTCAGCTCTGGGCTCTTCAGTGAAATAGAGACATGGACTTACTGGAGAGAGCCCAGTGAAGGGCTGCAGAGATGATGAAGGGACCAGGGTATCTCTCCTAGGAGGAAAGGCTGAGAGATCTGGAGCAGTTCAGCCTGGGGAAGACAAGGCTGAGGGGGACCTTGTGAATATACACAAATACCTGAAGGAAGGGTTCAAAAGCAGAACCAGACTCTTTCCCATGGTCCTGGGCAACCAGCTTTGAGTGGCCCGGTGTGAGCAGGAGGATTGGACCAGGTGACTTTCAGAAGTGCCTTCCATCTGTAGCCATTCTATGACTACCTTGCATTCAAGATTACACTGACTGTATGAGCAACTAACTTGGAAAAGGAAAACTGAAATGCTTTAAATAGGTTGCATGGAAGGCCCATTATCTCTAGTTGATTCACCTAAGATACTCTCAATCAAAAATTTGGAGTTGGTAACCTTTTGATTCTAAATTTGTTTTCCGGCATTAAGAAGAAGTTTATTAGAGAGATGAAGCTAGGTTGTGTGGAATTGCTGTGGATTAGGATTGGGAAGACTCCTTTCAGCAGTGTTTGCTCTCTTCTGTTAGAACAGATGATCTCAGAACAGCCCTGACCATAAACTGTGAAAAGATGATATAGGGATTGATGACTGTGATGTCAGGGATAGTGAAATTCTTGATGTAGAATAATGCTTTTTATGCCTGCTGTGTGGAAAATAATTCCTGGGCTGAACTTCCCCAGAGAAAACTGGCACACTCGGGGGCTGCAATGAAAACACTGGCTTTGAGAAGCATGTAAGAAATACTGTAATAGAGTTGTTATTACAAAGAAGTTTAATTCTTGTTACAGTAGTTTTTTTAATTTTGAAGCAACATAAACTCTATGATAGCATTTTAATTTGTGGTTTGTTGGTTAATAGATTCAGGTCCACCAAAGAAGCTCTTTAACAAAGGAGATGAGGAGGGAAAGCCGAAATCCATTTCCAAGAAATTTGTTAAAGGACAGTTAAGACCTGGAAAAGCTACTGTCAAACAGTTCAAGAATAAACAGCAATCAGAAAAGTTTGCAAAGAAGAGGAAACTCCAGGATGGTGAAGAGGGAGGTGAGCAGATTTTTAAGCCTGGATACCAGTGGAAGCCAGGGTTTGGGAAACACATTGTTCATCTAGACCTTCCTCTTTCTCCCTACCTTGTTATCACCTTTCCAAATTGGCTGAATAACTCCAGATTTACTTCCTGTTTGGTCTTTGCTGTGGGAAAAATTACTTCCTTTGGCTAAGCTTGAGGTTGAAGTCATGAGATTCAAGTTACAAATTTTCTTGGAAGTAAAATGAAAGATACAGTAGGAAATTTAAATAACTGGCATGCCATCCTAAAGCTCTGTTTATTTTAATGGCAGTGCTAAGTGGTTGGCTTGGAACTGGCAATTTTGACACGTTTGGAAAATAGAGAGCTTTTCATAGACCATTTTGGAAATGTAATCGACTGTTCTTAAAGTACTTGCTATAAGTTTTGGAATAGAAATTCATGACACAATGTTGATTATCCTTTACGTGTCTAATTTCTGTGGTCCAAACAGTCTGGTCACCTCCTTAAAAAAAAAAAAAAAGGAGACTATGGGTACTACCACTGCTTTTACATTTTATAGCTTTTTTTGTTTGTATGTTTATACAGAAAGACTAAGTAATTTTCTCGTTTTGTCACTGTTTAAGTAAATTTGTTATTTAAATTTGTTTCTTCTGCATGAGATCTGCATGTTGTCCCTTTTCCTGCTGTAAGGCAAAGCTTTACTGGGACAATTAAACAGCATTGTAAAATGAGAAATGGAATTTTATGTGAGGGGATCTGAAGTTCTGCAGGAAAATGTTACTTGTTTGTAGGACAGTAGATGATGTTGGGTATTTTACTGTTGCGGTTATTGCAGATTTGCAGAATGGCTTTGCATGAAATATGCATTGGATGTGTGGAAATCTTACTAGCAACAGAATGTTCTTATTAATCTGCTTTAAAAAAACCTGAAACCCAGAGAAAACCTCTAAATGTTGTTTATAGGAATAACTGAAGGCTGCTGTGTATTGCATAGTGGCACTGCTCTCAAAGCCTTACACATTTTGCTTGTAAGGAAAAAGAGAGTGATAGGGGAGTGATATAAAAATCAATAATACGCGTTGTAAAAGGAAAGCATGTTTTTTTGGATGGGAAAGACATTTAAGTGCAAGGTGCTGAATACCAATAAGTGATGCCTTAAGGTCTAAAAATTTAAAACTGTGTCTTTAATGTTTCTTTAGAGCCAATAGTTAGCATGACTTGCTTCTGTGAAGCCATATATTACGAGATAATGGGTTTTGTCAAGGTATGAATAAAGCTAAAATCAAATTCTTGGTGTTTTTCCGTAATTAACTTTTGGCACTTCTGTAATGTTACTTTGCCTGAGTTTTTTGTGTGGAGAGGTACAGCTGTTGTATAGTAAAATCCCACTCTTAAGGAATTTGACTAAATAAAGCCTTTGTAAAAAGGCTTTAATTTTTTTCCTTTTTCTGAGTTTCCAGATATGTATTTTTGAGTTAGGGGTCTCCTTTTAAGAGACCGAAAAGGTATGTATATATATGTATGTATATACAGTGAATTAAAAAGGGAGAGCTACTTGGGGCTGCTGTAGGCTGCTGGGTACATTTTAAGTCAATTTTCAAGGTGGTAGGAGATAGCGATGCATCCTTTGACAACTTTGAGGAAAATTCATTGTTTGCCGCCTTCTTCCAGTATTCTAGAAGGAGCAATTGCTAGCTTAGCATACTTACTCAGTATTTATGCTTTCATGTTAGCTAGCTGGGTAACAGCAGGAAAAGGTTCTGAATTGCTAGCAATTCAAGTCATGGATCTGCCACAGTTTATACTGATAAAGAATTCCGTTGCTCCTCTTTTATTGACTATAGAAAATGTATATACTTTTGTCTTAAGGATCAGATTCTAAGAAGCCAAAATGGAGCGACTTCAAAAAGAAAAGGAAGGAGTTAAAGCAAACCAGACAAATTAATGATAAAAGTAATTATGACATAATTGTAAAATCGAAGCAAATATGGGAAAATGTGAGAAGGTAATAAGGATTTTTTTCTTTCATTCCATTAACTTTTAGTCAGAAGTTGCCTGAATACTCTCTTTCTCCTCTTGTAGTTATATAAAACTGTATTTTCACACCGAAACTCCATGGGTGAACAATAACCTTGCATGCAATTTTGTAGGTTGTTCAGAGTATGGTGACCCATGGTGCTAGAAATGTCTGGATTGAACTTGTATTCTAGGCTAAAATTTGTGAGTAAGGGCTTAAGGAGTTGTCTTACTTTTTTTTGAATCCTGATGCACAGAGCATGTACTGATTCACCCTGATCCTGCAGTGGGATTACTGCATGAGTTTTTTGTGAAGGTTCATCTACTCTGGGGATGTAATTCTAGACCTGTGGCCTCATATCAGCAAGCCAAGTTAATTTTGCTTGCTCTAAGTATCCTTGCTTTGCAGTTTTGGCTGTAAGATGGTTACGAATCTTTGGAAGTGTAAACAACTCTGCAAATTTCAGTTTATGTTTCAAATAATGTTGTTACTCGAAAGAAGAATAATGTTAAAGTGTGGATATCTGGTTTGGTTTCCAGGAACTGAAGCAGCTTAATTACATCTTTTTATAGGCTTAATGAATGACAATATAAATTCAGATTAGTAGAAGCTAACCTAGTTTTATTTTGTACTGTCTTGCTTCTTAATTTTTAGATATAATTGAATCATACAAAAAAAAGCTGCTTCCTCAATTAAAATTGTTTTGCTGGTTTTTTTTGCTTATAGGAAGAAATGCCATAAGGAGAAGAGAGAAAAGCTAATGAATGAACTACAGAAGCTTCTTCATGGGAAAATTAAAAATGTAGGAAAAACTAATGGCATAGTGCATGAGTTCACCAAAGCTGCTTTAAAGAATTGTGTACTATAAAAGAACTTCTAATAGTATAGTAGTGTAGTACCTGTTCTTCCAAAAGCTACAGGGAATTCTTTTAGACTGTGAGTAAAAAGAACAAAAACAGGGCTGAAAGACTACATTTGGCACCTCTGTTTCAGGACAGTAGTCCTGGGATACTCTGTCAGCTGGCTATTTAAAAGGCTCTCTGTTTTGCCAATCAGCTTTAGTGTAGTGAAATTTGATGTTAACTGAGGTTCAGGAACTCAGAGTTTTGATTAATTACAATTATTGCTTTGCAATAATTGTAATTAATTGCAAGATAGTGTCTTGACGCTTAACTATACTAAACAGTCTCTTTGCTTTGTTCTTGAAATGCATAAATTTGTAGTGATATACATGTTGGATCTTAAAGTGGTTCTTGATATTCCATGCTGAAGTGGACATCACTCTGAAATGACAAAGGACATGAAAAAAAAATGAGATACCATTTAATGGTTTTATTTCATTATGGAAAACCTTAATGCATGTCTTTAATTACCAGCAACTGCAAGTATTGCCTGTATTTTGTTTGATAGAGTACTTGTAAAGGGGTAAAAGACCTGAAATCTTAATTTGTTATAAACATATAACTGCTTTTTTAATTGGCATTACATGCTACACATGTCATGAAACTGTACCAGAGAGCATGTACATTAAAATAAATACGGTGCCTAATGGCTATTGAATGGCTGGCCCAGGGTAATGAAGTATCTGTGTCCTTCAGCTGGCATTTGCACATGATTCAACTCGAGTGATCCAGTGCTTTATTCAGTATGGCAACGAGAAGCAAAGACAAGAGACATTTGAAGAATTGAAAGGTACTTTCTTCCCATTTACATTTTACCTTTATGTTTCAGTATTGCTGTTAGGAAGCATTTGAACAAGCCATATTGTTTTCTCTTTAATATTTTTAAATTTTTTTCTGAACTAATGCGTCATTTCTAGTGAGCTCTTCATCCTTATGTAAGTAATGACATCTTGTTTTGTGAAGTTAATGCAGTGAAAAATAAACCAACTAAATGCTTCTCCCTTCTTCTAGATAGCCTAGTAGAGTTGAGCAAGTCAAAATATTCCAGAAATATTGTGAAGAAGTTTCTTATGTATGGGTGAGTATGAGGTGAATTTGCTCATCTGTGTTGGGATGTTTCATTTCTAGCGTGAATGGTACTCTTAATTTATAGTGCATTTTTCATGAATAAAAAATAAGTCTCTGAAAACATCTTTATAATAGGGATGAGACGGGGGAGTGGTATTGCTAAGTGTTTTTCCTTTTGCAAAACATAAAGCTAAAGCTGTACCCATCAGGGATAATGTGCCAAAAAAAGGTCAGATGTATGCTCAAAGTTGATCTTTGCCTTAAAATGACCCTGGCTTTTAAAAATTTTCTCTGCATAGTAATTTGGAATGGCATCCTCTGTTCTGTAGAATTTATCCATTGGTTTCTTTTCTTTGCCTCAAAATGCCTTATCATTTCTCCATATTCTCAGCTTTCTTGCCATGTTTCCTAAGTGCCATAAGGCTAATCCAGATTGTATATTTCATGGTTTTTGTGCTAAAACTTATTACCTAAATGTGTTTTCAAAAATAAAACTATTGATAGGTAAGCTTACCTCTAAAAGTTTTAACTCTTGCTATTTATCTTTCTCTGTGAAACAGGACAAAAACACAAGTTGCAGAAATAATCAAAAGTTTTAAAGGCCATGTGAAAAAAATGCTCCGTCATGCCGAGGCGTCTGCTGTGGTGGAATATGCGTATAATGACAAAGCCGTTCTGGAGCAGAGGAATATGCTGACAGAAGAACTGTACGGGAACACTTTCCAGGTTTACAAGGTCGTGTTTCAATGCTTTGTAGTTTAAGATGGTTTAGCACCTAAGGGGGTTCTGTTAGTAATATGTTACCTATCTTACCTCCTATTTATTTTGATGAAATTTCTTTCTGTCAGCTGTCCAAGGGTAGAGCAGTTTAGCGTGTTTAAGTGTAATTATTACTTGCACGTTTCTAGTCTAGATGAAATTGTTGTGGCTTTTTCAGTTTAAACTATATAAAATATTTTATGTTCATGTGTGAGGTTGCTCTGCTCATCCAAGACAGTCTATTATCATGTAGTTGCAGTTGTAGTATCATCATGTCTAGTCTGCAGTCATCCTTACTGAGATAAGATTTAGGCTTAATTCCCCATTAGCACTGTAGATGACTCTTGTGTCAGAACTGCCTTATGGCAGAATGGCAGAATGGGCCTGTATCCATATACAGTATGCCATTTAAGCTTAATTTTTAACTTTTCAAAAAGTACAGCCTCCTTTCTTTTGAATTCTGTTTTTATTTGTTTCCATTAGTCAGGAATTTTGCTGCAAAGTACGAAACTGTTTTACACAATTACGGGAGAGTGACTTCTGCACCCTGTTGTACAACACAGCATACTTTTACCCAAGATTTCTGTTAAAACTGTATAAGAGATTAACAACTGATTTCTGAACAGTATTCCTGTTTTTTTTTCTTAATAAGAGGTTATTATAAGTTTTAATTAAGCATTTTGCAACATTGTAATAGAAAGGTGTGTGTGCTGTGATTGTGGGCAGTAATTTGTTCTGGGAAGTAAAACAACCCATAAAAACAAGTGCAGTGATACCTTTTGTCATTCCAGCATTCTTGGCATGGGTGCTTCAAGTAGCCATACATTTTGGTGCGAACCTGAAACTCAGCACAATGTAGGTTTATTAAAAATGACAATGTAGACTTTAAAAAGACCCTTCCAGCAGAGATAGTTAAAAAAAATATTTTAATTTTCTATCTAGTTAGACTGTTCTTCCAACAACAGATTATTTTACAAGAGTTACCAGTATAATTCTTTAGTTGAGATACCAGGAAGTATTTCTGTATGGAAGGTGTATGGTATATATTCCTCCTCTCTGCTGTTCCTGATCTGAAATTGAACTGGGCCCTTGTCAGCTTCTCAGTTCACACTGACTTGTGTTGCCCTCTGATGTATGTGGACATGTCATGCAGGATTTCTGTTTAGCTGAGGAGCACCTTAACATAATACCAGTTTTGTGTATTTTACCTCGTGTCTGACAGTCTCATGAAGAGCTGACATGATTGGCAAAAAGCAGCTCAGACCATGGAAGTAGTTTTTGTTTGCTAATGATGAATATTTGATTTGTGGAAACTTAAGTTTACAGCTTCTGACATACTCAGAAAAGGTAGCTTTTTAATTTTGAAATTGTAAAAGTTGTTAATTTTGCAGAAAATAATTTTTGTTTTGATGTTGTTCATGATTTTTTATTAAAAAGGGACTAAACATTATAATTTTTCATAAACTCTGATATTTACTGGGAGCAGCTAAACCTCTGGTTGTGCATTCATTTCAGACACCAGTTGTCCCAACACTGGATAAAGTGTTAGAAGCTCAGCCTGAAAAGAGAGAGGCCATCTTGGATGAAATGAAGCAGATTCTAACACCAATGGCACAAAAGTAAGGACAAAAATTGATTTAAGTTGTGGCAATCTAGCGTGAACCACTTTGTTTCTTACATACAAACAGTGACATCAATATTCTTATAAGCTCATTTGACAGTGATACAGATTCTTTTAAGCTGTAATGTTGCTATGTTGTGTAGTAAGTAACTATGCTCTTGTCCCAGGTGTCAATAATGAATAACTTACCTTAATACTGAACTCCACTTCTATATACTAAAGTGTCCCCTGCCCCAGTCAAACCATTGGTAGAAATCCCACACTCTGATGTGTTTCCATAATGCATTGTTAGATAAGCTTCTCCAGTGGTCTTATGAGATAATAGGTTTTATAACTTTTAAATTTCAGTAGAATTTTCCACATATTCTCAGTGGTAAATGTCTAATCCAAACTGACTCTGTGTGTTTTTGCACACCATCCTACCTAACTTTTTTAAATACAAATGAGGTATTGCTAGCATATGTTAAAATGATTATTTGTGGGGAACTTGTTGTTTATATTCATCTATCCAAATACAGAGAGGCGGTGATAAAGCACTCACTGGTACATAAAGTATTTTTGGACTTTTTCGTTCACGCTCTTCCAAAACAAAGATCTGTAAGTATGATTATTTTGGTTTTGGTCTTCTTTTGCCTTTTCAGTGAAATGTTTTTATCTTTTTGTGAAAGTATTGTAAGTCAACTAGACAAAAATGCGCATCTTTCATTTATAGAGTTTTACACATCTGATGGTTCTAGATGGATGACTGGGGAGTAGTGTTGTATGGAGATTTACAGTCACAGTGAACTTCTACGTCAGTGCTTGTGATACTTGCATTTAAAGAAGAAGACCTAGTGAAATGACTTGATGTTTCCTTTCTTCATGCTGAGTGGTCCTTCTCAGCAGCTGGGGAATAATTAAAGCCAGGGCCATAGCTTCCAGTAGTTTAGCTTTCCAGTGTGTAGTTTCTTAACCACTTACAGTAATTTCCCAACAATCTCTTGATCAAAATACAGTGAGATTGGGCACTTCTGTCAGCACCCAAATCCTTATCTGCTATATCTGTATTGCATTCCAGTTTTAATATTACCTCAGGCATTCTTGCAAATACAAGGCCTAAATCCATTTGTGTGAAGTGCCACTGTTTAAGCTGGTATCTGTCAAGATTTCAGCAGCCTTGTCCTGGTTCTCCAGAACCACCTCACCTCAAGCCAGGCAGAGCCTTCTAAACTTTGTCTCTTACCTTCTTCTGCCTATCTGGTCTCTTGAATTCTGCTTTGTTACTTTTAATAAACCCAAAGTGAAGGGTAGTGGAGTGGCCTGTTCATAACCTATTCTGAATCTGGATCTTACCTAATTAAACATTCCTGTGCATTCTCAGAATGCTTCTGGATTCACAGGCTTGTGTGAATCGGCAATAAGGCATATCTCCTTCTTCTTGCTTGGCCTTCTGTGCAGATGTGCTAGTATATGGACATCCTCTTTGGGGTTTGGAAACCCCTTCTGCAGATCTGTTCCTGCCTGTACATACAGCTGGTGACACCAATCGTGTTGTGATTGAGCAGTTTATAAGTAATTGGTCAAATGCTTGGAGCCTTTGGCTGGAGAGCAAGAAGAAGCTAGGGATAGAAATAGGGATAGGTGGGAGCTTCATGTTGAAGAAGTCATTGGATAGTAATAGAGGTAGTATCTAGTAAGCCAGGAGGGGATTGTTTGATTTGGTTTGGTTTTTTCCTTTGGCTGATGGTATTATTTGTCAGACAGCTTCAGGACCTCATTCCTTTGATATGAAGACTAACTTTTGGCTGAATCTTGTCATACCTGATTTATAACATAGCCTGGTGCTTAAATGACTTCTTCGTTCTTCTTACTTTCTGGCTATTGCCCTGTATATGTAAATAAATTACACCATCTTCAAAGATTTCTCCCTAAATTAATAGTTGTCTTCATCTCTAATTTCTGTTTCAGTTCTGAGCACTGTGACTTGAACTTTTTGTAATTGGATAGCTGACAAGCTTCAATACGGTTGTGATTTGATGAGATGATTATGATAAACAGTATAGTTTTAAAGAAAGAAAGCTTGTATACATTTATAGTCTCTTGGACTCTTTTTGAGGTAATTTTTCATGGGTGAAGGCAATGAGAGTGTCTGTGTAGAGCCAGAGTGTTTCTGTAGTGTTGTGGGCAGACAAAAAGATTCTTTCAGGCTCTCACCCACCTGCCTTGAGATTTCTCATGCCTTTTATTTCACCTTTTTGCTTTATCACCATTTCTTGCCCAGGAAATGATAGAAGCTATCAGAGAGGCTGTCATCTACCTGGCACACACTCATGATGGAGCCCGAGTAGCAATGCACTGTTTATGGCATGGCACTCCCAAGGTAATGTTTGTTTTCCCTCTACTTAGTTCTCTGTGATTGTCCACACAGGTCCTTCTACTAGTGCACATTTTCATGCAGTTAAGAATTTGAGAGCAAGGTTAAAAAGTGGCACCTCTTTATCTATTGACAAACACAAGCAGTAATTTTTTCATTGTGGATCAAATGTTTTCATTAGAACTTCTATAGTGGAAGCATCTCCTTTTATTTTTAGCAGAGATTTTGAAGGTGTCACATTAAGCTTTTCCATTTTAAGATTATTATCCTTTCATTTATCCCACAGGTTTCTTAATACAAGTGAAATTGACAGGAGAAAGAGGACAGTAAAAGAAGTTGTAATGTGAAAACGTGTTTGGCTTTGGAATGCTAAGACTTATAAAATGTTATAGGAACTGTGTTTTAGTTTTATCTGCTGATATAGTATCCTGAAATACTTCAGGTGTAATGTATGGCATCACCTCTTGGAAATACTGCAATGCCTCCTATGTTTTTCTGTATTAAAAAATAAAAAAGCAGTATTAAGTGGTTGTTAAAGAGTACAGAAAAAATTATGAAGTTCCTAGGATCTAGGGGTAGTAATGAATCTAAAAAAGACTGAGCAGTGATTGCAAGAGCCAAAAGAACAAGCACTGAGGGAACTTTCTGACAAGAATTTCTTGCTAGTAGTAGGGTTTTCCAACAAGCTAGAGGTCCTGTTGAATAGGTTTCTTTCCAAATGAAGAGATGAAATTTATTCTTCTTTAAGTAAGAAACAAAATATGTGTGAACATATGTGGTGGTTTGGGGTTTTTTGTTTTGTTTGTTTGTTGGTTGGGTTTTTTTCCAAGTTTTTTTGGCATCTTCTGTTGGTGGGCTGGACTTGCAAACATACCACAGCACCTCTCTTGGACTGAGTCGAAATTCAGGTTTAACTTTTCACACTGATTCTAGGTGAAGTACAAATGTGAGTCTTTGGGAAATAATAGCCTTTGCTTTAGTAAGCAAATTAAAGGTTATCTTTTTGAAAGGTATAAGTAACAGTTTAGTTACTCAGAATCACTGGTATTCAAGGCTCATTTGAGTTTCCTGTTTCCTTTTGAATAGGACAGAAAAGTCATTGTGAAAACTATGAAGACATATATTGAAAAAATAGCAACGGTGAGTGTTCATTAACCATTTATTTCATAGTCTCTGAAACAAAAGTACTTTTATAAAGGCTGATTTGAATGTTCTTTGGTACTGGAAACAATTGTGAGGTCTCAAACTAGTCTTAAAACAGTGATGATGTATTAGATAATATGAAATAATTGAACTTTATGGAATATTTAGAGACATACCATTGTGGGCACTACATGTAGTAGTATGCTTCTTTAAAGTATTTGAGTTCATTATTAGTCCTAAGTTTTCTTTCAGCTTTTTCTTTTATGGAACCCAACTTTATACTATATCTTTTTATGGCTTGTTGGTTAATTCTCCTTGGTTGGGAATAAAACAAACATGTATAAAGAAGAGAAAAAAAAATCAAGATGTGTTGGAGACATCATTGGAAAGGCTATTTGAACATGCATATTTCTTATAAGATGCTCAATATTTTTTTCAACTCAGGAAGCTTCAAAATGAATTAATGATAGAGTGACATACAATGGAAGAAGTCCATGCGTTTTTTTTTTTTCTGAGTAACATGTATGCTTGGAGACTGCAGCACCAGGAGAGTAACAGATGCAACCAGATTTTCATAGAGTTGGGCAAAACTGGAACTGTGAAAAAGAACTTTTTATACTTCTTCCCTTCCTGGTTGCTGTGTTTTTCTGTTTGCTAGTAGTTGATGTGGTCTCAGTCAGTGACCTCCAAAGTTTTTTGATCACATCATGAGTGTGCATCCCCAATATGTGTATATTTATGTATAAATTATGTACCTGTACTACTGTACTAGTATACATTATAAAATGTACACAGAAATAGAAAATTTAAAAGAATGACATAAAGATTACCAGAGGGTTTTTTTATTTATTTATTAATGGCACTACAATGGATTGTCTTGTGCAACCCACTTTGGGGTCCACTGGTCTAGGTAATGTTTCTCTCCATAATTTCTTAATACCATAATAAATGAGTTGTTACATTTTATAAATGATATATTATATAAAAGTGTAAGAGAGTGGGTGAATAATAGCTAACAAAACACTGGAGCACTGAAGATGTGGCTTCACTTTGAGGTACAGTCTCACTGACATACAAGTGAATTGGGTTGTGCCCTTTGGAGTATGCTTGGACTTGCACTCCAACAATGCAGTGGAGGCTGTATGTCATTGCAGACACATGATCTCCAAAAATACAGTGTGTGACTTAGTTCAGTTTTAAGCAAATCCACTATAAAGTCTGCATGTAATGTTCCTGCAGGAAAATCCTGTGATTTCAAATGATGATTATACAGTAGGATTAGATTAATAGCTTGAATGTGATAAAACAGTGTATCCACTTAAAATGGCAGAGCTACTTTTGTTTGAACAACATATTTCTGTTAACAAGGCTTGCTTTTAGAGAGTACCTAAACGCTGGGCTTCTCTCCTTAGATGAAAGTAGTCAGAATTTGTTTGTGGTTCATGTTGTGTTATGGTTTAGACAAACTCTCAGAAGTACCAATTCTAAGTCAGTATATTCATAAAACTTGACTGCATGTCTGATGTCTCATCTTTGCAGGGTGAATTTTCTCATCTGGTCTTGCTGGCAGCATTTGATTGCATTGATGACACGAAACTTGTGAAGCAGTTAATTATATCAGTAAGTAATTGAATTTTTCCTCAAATAGTATATTAAATAGTGTCAGTGTGTTTGCCAGTGTATAGGAGGATAAGAGTAGGAATCCACCTGCTTTTTTAAACTATTTAAATACTTTCCATCTTTTCTGTTTCATTATATTTGTGTATCATGGTTAGTTTTTTATTTTCATAGCACACCTTAGCATTTTCCTGTTTTTTAGTTATTTATTTGAATTAGTTTTTAGGCTAGGTTCAGTGCTTGCTGAAATTTGCCCTTTTTATACATGTTCATTCTGGCTAGTGGGTGACTGGAGTCTCTTTAAAGTTCATGTCTTTTGTCATAGAAGTTTGAACTCTGCAAGTTTCAAGAGATTAAATTGGTGAAAGACTTCAGAATAAGGATGTTACCTCATACAATTTACAAAATGCAAAAATATTTGTATCCTGTAATCAGAGTTCTAAGCAGCTTACAGCAGTACTCGTGCTGTGGCTTCAGGGACTGACAGCTTTAGAGACAGTGGCAGGGAAATAAAGATGAGGCAAATGTTCTGCATTGGAGGAGGAATATGAGAAGAAAGGGGTTCTGATGAGGCTTGCTTTGAAAAATATGAGCAGTTCTTCCCTTAAGCAATTTTGTATAGCGGGGAGTGGGATTTTGTACCCTAACATGGAGATTTGGCTGTGCCTTTTTAATGGGTCTGGAGAGATGAAAGCATCTTAATGTGGAGATGGCTTTTGTTTCTCAAGTATTTTAGCTGTAATTGCAGCTGGGTTTTGTTTTCAGATCCCAATCTGCAATGTAACAACTTCTGGAAAAGGTCCAGGCAAATAAGTCCTGACTTACCAGAGCTGTCTTGGTATGAGATCATTGAGGTGTTCCTGTCTGATGTTACAAGCACTCTGCTTTCTGGAGAGTTTATTAGTTCAGATACTCTGTTTGTCTTTAGCTGAGCTTCCAAGATGTCATTTAATTACTGAATCATCTGAGATCAGTAATTAATCCATCATTGAAGATAATAGAAAGTTTACCATTTGGTCATCCTACCACATCAATCTTGACAGAAGAGTAAGGGATAACAAGGAGAAGTAGCCTTCACACATACAGAATTGGCCCATCAGGGTTTATATGAGGTCAAACATAGGGAAAGGATGGCAGGGAAAATTAAAAAAAAAAAAAAAAAAAAAGATGAAAACCAGCTCTTCTGATAGTGAATGAAAACTAGTAGCAGATGGTAAGGTGGGGGCATCTTAAAATCAAGCATTGAAGCATACTCTTTGGAAGAAGCCAAGCCTTAAAATTGTCTGAAAGAGCAGTTTTTTCTAAAATATCTTATACTGTTTATCATTCTGTCCATAATAAAATTTAGCTGTAAGAAGGTAACAAAACTAATAAGATTTGAGGCGGAGAAAAAGTAAAGGGTTTTTCTGTTGTTGTTTTGTGGGTTGTTTTGCTGTTTTGGGGGGCTTTTTTGGTGGTATTACAAAACTCATCATTTTTGTGGATTGGCAGCACAGCTGGGAATTTGCAGGTAAGGGAAGGTTTTAAGCTCTTTAAATCCTTTGAGGAAGGTCTTCTCATCATCTCTCAGCTCCACAGACTCTTAATCCAGGACCAGAGAATATGTGTGGTGCTTTGAAGCTTCACATGTGATTGGAACTGTACACTGTGGGCTTGACATGTGTAAGGATTCCGGCAGATTTTAACGCAAAATCCCTCTCTTTCATGAGGACTCCAGAAATGGGTAGCTAGGAAGACTCCACCAAAGAGAGACACCACAGCAAAGAGACACATGTCTGTGTCATTTAGAGTTTTTCCTGGTATACTTTCTCACAGTTTTGATACTGAAAGTGACCAAGAACTGTTATTTCGTTAGTGTTTCATTGTTGTTTGTTTACTCTTACAGGAAATAAATGCTTCTTTGCCCAATATAATAAACAACAAATATGGAAAGAAGGTCTTGTTGTACTTGCTAAGTCCTAGAGATCCTGCACATTTTGTTCCAGAAATCATCACACTTCTGCAACAGGGAGATGGAAATGCCTATAGGTAACTCAGATATGAAGGTTATTTTCCTTAGAGTCCAGAAGAGTTCACACAACTTTCTGTCATGATTTAATTTCAATTTTCTTCATAATAAATCTAAGTAAAGTAAATATATAAAAATTATACTAATAAGTATTATTAGATACATTATTCTGTCTTTATTTTTTCTTTTTTTCCTTTTTTGTTTTTGTTTATATTTCACATACTATGGTTAGTAACCAACAAGGTATTGGTGGTCAGCAGTTTACCCCCTTTGGAAAGGGCAAATATTGTGATACGTTCTGTGTGTAAACTCATATATCAGATTTGGTGTAGAAGAAAATTCGTAATATGCATCACTGGTGCTTCGAGTTGGATAAAAGTATATCTCAAAATCTAGCAATAAAAGTTAAAATTACTAGTTTGATTCCAGTCTCTGGTATTGACATTGGTGCTTATCAGCTTTGAAGAAGGAGCAATTTTAGATGACTAGTGAGCTGTGTAAGAGATACATCTTGGTAGTTGAGATAACAAAATGAAAATAAACAGGGTAAATTATGATTAACAAAAGACTCTATGAGGTTTAAAGGCAGTAAGCTTTAAACACTTTCTCATTCCATGTGTTCTTAAACTGTGTGAGCAATATGTGTTTAATTGTGTGTGAAACAAAGGGAACATTAATGCCTATATTTTAGTCTTACAGTAATTTATATCTGTCTCAAATAGCATGTATGTTATGAATTTCTTGTTGCTTAATGTGCATACAGAGCAAGTGTTCTACATAGTGTGCTGTCCTTTTCCTCAGTAAGAAGAATACTGAACTCCGTCGCCGTGAACTCCTGGAAGCCATTTCCTCTCCTTTGCTTGAATATTTGCAAGAACATACCCAAGAAGTAGTGATAGACAAAGCTACCTTTGTCTTGGTTGCTGCCATCTTAAGAACAGCACTTGGTGACATCCAGCCTGCACTAGATGCAATTGCTAATTTAGCAGCAGAAGAGCTGATTCCGGGTGGCCGTGATGGACAGGTATTGTACAGAGGACAAGGTGCTGAGATCTTGCAGATCTTCTGTATCACTAGAATAAAGTCCTCTCTTATTCCTTTATGTAAGACCTCAGCATACTGCCCTAGTAGCACTCGCACATTAGACGTGATCCTGTTTTCTGACATTTGGATTACATGTTTTATTATTATTTTTGTTACTACATCTGGCTGGAGTCATGGTGGCTTGAGCCAGTACTTCATATATGTTGTAGAGCAAGTTGCTTCATGATCTTGCATCTTTAGAACTGCTTTAAACATTTTGTGGGAAGGTAGCTGACAAGCATGTTACACAGTTTCTCTTTTAATGTGGAATCAAGCACTTAGCAAAGTTTTGTATTTCATTTGACTATTTACACTGAGAATGACAGGGTCTCTTAGCTTTCAGATATGCATATCTTCATGTAAGGAAAGGTCTTAGATAATAGCTGTTTGTCTTTACAGTATTACCTTCTCTTCAAAGTTGTGCACCTCCCCTGTTTTGTGGAGTTGAGCTCAGTCAGATATGTGTCCGTAGACTAGAAGACAAAAAAATGCAATGTACACTATATTTAAGATAGATGTCCTCCAGATTTCCATAGTTGTGCTGGATTTGCACTGTCTTTCCCCTTCTTTAAGATACACATTTTACAGAATTTTACATGAACTAATCATGTTTTCTGTGACTTTCTGTGAACCATAGCATAGTGAATTTTCAAGTCTGTGAAAATGCAAAAGGTCTGGAAGTTCTTGCAGAAGCAGGTAGACCAAGAGATTCTGCTCTGTAATAATGAAGTCTTTGGAGGAGTGGGTGAAATGTTGGTTGATATGGTTTGTATTACTGAAAGTTAAATGTTGTAGGTAAGATGGTAAAAATTAAACTGGTCAGTTTGAATAAGTATTCAGAAACTTGCATCAAACCTCTTAATATTTGTGTAGGTGATAACTAAATGAATCAGTGTGATGTAGCATCTGAAGGCAGAGTGAATAAATCAAGCAGAAGTATTTATGGCCAGACATGGAACTGCATTTTGAAACATCATCACTAAATAATTTGGTTTGGTTTTGGTTTGTCTATTCCCCTTAAAGCTTCATATTGCAGAACATCCGGCAGGACATCTAGTTTTGAAATGGTTAATAGAACAAGATGAAAAAGTGAGAGAAAGTGGAAAAGAAGGTATGTTGGAAATTCAGCTTTATTTGATCAAATTGACTTCAGACTAATTGCTTATCTGACACACACCTAAAATAAGATTGTTGCATTTATTTCTTTGAGTATACTAATACATGCAAAATTTAATATTAGTGCTTCTGTCTTTTTGCTGCTGTGAGCTGCTATACAAACAGAATGCCAAGGATATGTTTGCTTTTTCTGCAAAGCAAGTAGTGGCTGGGGGTTTTCGCAGGAGTTTACTGTGTATTTGGGACAGAGTTCATCCCTGTTCTTAAAATGCATTGATAGCTTTACTAAATTGCATAGCAGTTTAAGGTATAATAATAGAAACAGTAAAGTCTTTCTGACAGGAACCCCTGTTTCTTTAATGCTCATGAGCCAAACTGTAATCTTTGGTGTGTTCATTGATGCTGGTGGATTAATGCTTTATAACTGTTATTACAATAATTCGTGCACAAAAATAGGACAACTTTGCTAGTTTATGTTCCATAAGGCAGATAATGAGCACAGATGTTCTCAGTTTAGCTTTTAAACTTATTTTATTACATAACTAAAATCTTGTTGTGTGAGTCACCCTATCCTAATAGTGATTTCTTTTTCTCATACAAAAACCTCAAAAAATAAAAAGGACTGAGTGTCAAAGTATAATCTGAGGGAACTTCTTCGTGTGTAGTGGGTTTTTTTCTATAAAATTATCAGACCTTGTTAAACTCTTTATTTCTTTTCTTCTTGCTACACTCAGGTAGCCACCATTTCCTTTAAAATATGTTAGTTGTACTTTAATAAATGTTTCTGAAAGGAGGCTGTTTTGCTACATCTCAAGTAGATAATTAAAAATGTGCAAAGGGAAAGTTTTATGAGTGTCTTTCAGAGGCTTGCCTGAGATGATGATAGTAATCTGGATTTATTTCTGCTAACATCATGCAATTCCCAGTTTAAGTGCATGCTGTTCCCTTTGGTTTCCTCCAAAAAGTGCCTTGCAAAATTCTTGCTCTGAGTTCATTGAATTGGTATTAAAAACCAAGCAGTTGTTATTACGTGGGGAACAAGTTGTATGAAAACTGACCTGTCTTCAGGTGGAATTTGGATCTAAAGTGATATGAAAAATAGCTTCAGTGTTTGTTTGGAGGTTGGAGTTTGTTGGGTTTTTTTGGCATTATTTACTGCTAAGTTTGCTCAGCATACAAGTTCTAAGAATAGTTTTCATGAGGTTCAGTTCTTCAAATTCAGCTGAGGACCTGAGGTCAGACTCGGTTCTTTGTTTTGCATATGTCATTAGTGTAATATGTAATTAGTGCTGCTGTTGTCTAATAAATTTCAAGCAGTACTTATAAGTAGTCTAGCATCTATGAAGATTATGCATTGCATTGAACAGTCAATTATTTAGAGGGAACTTTGTGAATAGTTGGTAACTAAAAACTATATGATTAAGTTGCTACTAGAGAGAACTTTCAACAGGCTTTTTTGTATAAAGATACTGTGTAAATTTTTTTCTTCTCCCTATCTCTTTCCCGCATTTTACAGTTTGCTTTGGAAGAACACTGGTGGAACGGGTTGGTATTGAGAATCTGAAGACCTGGGCAGAAGTAAATAGAGGTGCCATTATTCTGTGTTGGTATGTAAGGCACATGGCCACTTCTGGTTAGATTACAGTGTTAATTTCTTGAACAGCTAAGAAAACATCAGTTGAAATTTCTACCAACAAAATGTACTGTATTTCATGCAACTGGCAAGTCTTCAGTGGAACAGGGAAATGGAAGAATTCAAGCCAGAGTTTCCATAGGTTGTTCCTTGAACTCTGTCTTTTGTAGTTCTAGGAAGTAGCTCAGTATTGGAAAATCTGAAGATTAGAAATCGAATTTATTTTTAAAGTTGTGCCTACCATGTCTTGTTTTACAAGCACAAAATTCTCAAAAGAGCAGTCTACAAATACCTACATAAAAATAATTAATGTAATTAATGAAATACCTGGGACTGGTGGCAGCATACAATAATTTGGAAATTATTTTGTTTTGGTAAATTATGCTTTGTGTTGATCTCTTAATTACAAAGCCTAAAGATTTCTGATACTGGAATAAATAAATGTTTGGAAGAGACCATGCTTAAGAACAGACTATGCAAAGGCTTATGATGAGCTAACTGGCTCATGACTTTGAAGCAGCGAACCATGCAACTAGTGAGATAAAAAGTATTCCACAGGAATCAGACTAACAGTAACATTTTGTTTTATCGAATGTGAACAGCTGTGTTCATCATCGCTGCTTTTGTTTTGTAGCTTCCTGTCAGTAGAAACCAAAGGTTTTGCCTTTAACCCAGAATGTGTGGTCTGTGTTCTGGAACTTCTCTGTCAGCCTTCCACTTCTGGCTCCTTGTAAAGACTTTCACTGAACCAAAGTCAACAAACAATTCAAACAGACAACATGATTTTGAAAAATAAATCCTCTGCTTTCTTCTTGCTGCTCTGCTTTTCTTTCTCCTGAAGTTACTTTAGACTGCTCACTGTTTGCTTTACTTCTCTGCTACTTTGATGTTCTTGCTCTTTTGCAGGGTGAATCAAAAGCTGTTTTCACTTCTGTTAGTTAATCTGAGTTCAATTCTAACTTTGTTTAGGCATTATCATTCAGATCACTAGTGAGAAGAATTGCTAGTTGAGGAGTAGTTGCAATCCAGATACAAAGCCAGTTTGCACAACATCTTAATAGTCATATGGATCTGGCTGTTAAGATTGTTCAGCTGCCAGAATGATAATGCTCTTTCTTTGCCTCTCATAACAGGCCTTTAGAATTTAGTAAATGCATCTAATGTCTGTATGGTGTAGTTTTGTTAGAAAGGCTTATTTATGACACTCTATTATAAATTCTTGGAGTTTTTGCCTTTGACTCAAGGCTGAAGAGGTTCATTTAGCATGTGGTGTGGCTGGTGTAGATTGTCCAAATAAAGTTGCAAAGTAAAGTAACAGATTTTTTTTTCCATATTTAGCACTTCAGTAGCTGGCTATCACTGTGGCAATAGTCTTTGAATAGGCTTTGAAGACTTACAGATAAAACAGGAAACTATTAATTGCTTATTAGAAAAAACTAGCACAGTAGTGGTGTATTTTATGGAAAGGTCTGTGAGGAATGGCAGTCTTTCTCCCTGTCTGCTATTACTCATGTCACTACAGGATGGGACTTTGACAAGTGTCCTTTGTTACCAAGCAGGGGAGCTTATCTCACAGACTGGCAGTATTTTCACCAATATTGAAACTTAGAGGAAAGAGAGAAAAGAGTATATTGCTTCTTTGTTTGCTGGAATTTTATTCTCAAGTTTTTTCTTTATTTCACTGAAATCTGAATCCTTGGTAGATTAAACTTCTCTTGATGACTTTTTAGGCATGAAGTCCTTTTGTTTAGGCAGCTGAGAACACAAAACCAGCTCCTTTTGTTCCATTTCATGTGACACCTGCTTACCTCAAAAACATATAGTAATTAATTGCGATTTTGTTTAACTACATGCACTGAAGTCAAGAGATTATCTAAATCATACAGCAATAATAAATTGAATTTAGTCTGGTATAGATAATAACTACAGGGTTTTTTTAATATGATATAATTGTTGGATTCTTAAAAACCTTCTCATTTAAAAAACCCAGATAACTTCTTTTTCATAAGGGAGCTCAGATCCGTGAGAAAAAAGTGATTTTCAGACAATGCCATTTCCCCCTGAAGCCATGATTGATTTTTGTTTTGTTGTTGGCTTTCAGAAGCCATCTGTCACATTCATGCAAATCAGAAACTCAGAATTACTCAGTGAGTCCATTTGAAGGTTTTTGGCTATCTAGTAATTATTTGTCAGTTACGAGCAGTCATTGCATGTGCTTGACTTCTTAGTTACCTGGTGTAATCTGGACCTTCACCTTTCCTTGTCCTACTTGGTTTTAATTTGATTTTTATAAAAAAAATCTGGGGCCTGGTTCTGGCATAATACTAGCTTGAGGAGTCCTAAGGTAATGAGAGGACCCTCTGCAGGCCAGCCTAGTGTATAAAGTCTTGCAAGTACTTGAATGTCATAGATGCAGGTCTATTTACTTTCCTATATATGAATCTTCTGGGTATTTTTTTAATTTGTAAGTGATGTGTTACACCAGGGTAGAAAATGGACAAGAACTTACTTCCCCAAATGTCTTATTGACCTCCATGTGTTATTTGTGTAACCTGTAGGAGTTACATTTTATATCCACAAAATACGTACGTGCCAGCTTTCTAGATCTTATAAAAACTTCCAGAATAATAGTTTTAAAACCCCCCACTATGTTCACTATGTTGGTCTTATCAGACATGCAGATGTTCTGTATTAAGAATGCCTGTCTTGAAATACCTGTGGTTACTAGAAGTTTGAAAGCAGCTGTACATGTGTAGCTGTCAGCAGATGAAATTAATTTTTAGAAATACATAAAATGAGGTCCAAAGTGTCTTGCTATTTTGTGTGCTCTTTGTCCCTTGTGGCGAGTGAACCATGTGTACTTCTCTGTGTTAATTACCAATGTGATCAGCACATCCTTTGTCAGTGCTCTTGACTTTCTTGCTGTTGTCAGGGGTACATGACTCACAGAAAAGATGAGAAAGTATCACCCTCACCTGTGTTGAATGTCCCATGCGGTACTGCCTGTAGTGTTGCCATCTGGCACAGGATTTGGAGTTCTAAAGGAGTCAAAATATAAACCTCATCTTAAGCTACGTTAATTCCTTTATGTCTTTGTTCAGTTTGCCATGTCTAATCCTTTTTTAAAAAGTAGGCAAGAAACAAGCTTTTTGGAAGCTGCAAATTTGAGAGCCACTTGGAAGAGTCCTAGGGATTGTAAGGACTTGTAGTATCACGCAGCCTGCTTGACACCAGCACATGGGTGTTATAGTTTGTTTCCAGTCTTAGTTTATTTGTATGTCAAACTTGTAATTCTGATTTGCACACATGGTTTGCACACACTGGCTGTAGAAGACACTTTTTTTAGGCAGTGTTCACTCATCGTTTTGAAATAGCAAATTAGCTGTGCCATTACCTCTATTGATTTTCTGTTGCAGTCCAAGAACACTTCACTGTTAACTAAAGGAGGGGAGAAGGACAGTCAATACCTATGTTGATCTGCATAGTGGAGAAACTTTTTCTTTTCTAATAGTATTTTACATCTTATGATGAATTTCCTTGTTTCTGAGGAAGAAAGTTATGTTTGAAATCTGGTTTGTTTTCTAAAAGTAGTATATAAAAGGAGAACAGAACTGGTAGGGGTTTGTAGTGCTGCACTAAATGTGCCATGGAAGTACCATAGTGAAGGTACTTGAATGTATTAGATGTATGGCACTGTATGCAGTTTTAGGACTCCTGTTACAGGAAAGGTATCAAAAACTGGACTGAGTTTAATGAAGGGTGACCAGCACAGTCACGGGTTGGATCCCTTGGCCCGGTAGGAGAGGCTGTGGGGCTAAGGCTGTTTCGTCTGGGAGAAAGGGCAGCTTGTGGGCACCCAGCAGCATCCCTGGCACCCACAGGAGGGGATGGAGGAGAGCTGGTCCCTTCACAGCAATAGGGGGCAAGAGGCAGTGGCACAAGCTGAAACACAAGAGGCTCAGGCTGAAGATAAAGGAGCAGTCTTTTCCCCATGAGGATGGTCCAGCAACGGGGCTGGGGCCCAGGGAGTTTGGGCTGTTTCCAGCCTGGCAGGTTTCAAGCCAAGAGTGGGTGAAGCCTTGGACAACCTGGTCTGACCCAGTGTTTGAACAGGGATCAGCAGTTCCCTGCAGACTGATTAATTATTTGTTGGTTGTGTTCTCACTTGGTGTTTCATACTTTTTGGAATGTTTTACGTCTTTTTATAAGAGGAAGTGACAGAATCTGGCCTGAACTATATTCTTCCTAAATAGTTATTGTTTCCTTACATGGACAGCTTCTTTTCCTATGACCTGCATGCTGACCTTTGACATCCTGTAATTTTTCCTGTTTCTTGTAGCCTTCTCCGGAGCACTGATGAAAAAGTGGCAAATACAGTCAAAAAAGGACTGAAAAAGCTCATCCCAAAGCTGAAGCAGAATAAAAATGTAAAAGGAATAGAAGCATTACTGGAGAAATTGACTTCCTAATGTAAATGGAGATAAAATTATTATTTACATCAGTGCAATCCACTGAGATTTGGTAAGATTTTGCATCATGGTTGTTGAAAGAAGCAGTGTATGCATTTGTATATTAAATAATTTCTAAAACAACTGGTCATTGTACTCATTCTGTTGTGCACAGTAGATTGTTCTCAGAGATTGAAATCTCAAGAAGATATAAGAGCTACTGGAAACTTCTGAACACATATTAAGAAGTTAAATCTTTTCTGATAACTTGCTCAAAAATGTTTTGAGTCTTGTTAAAATTTGCACATATATTGTCATGGTTACCGTAGAAACACAAGCATCTGTTCTGGAGATATTGTGTACAGGCAAATACACTTGTTCTTAATCCCCTTCCCTCCTGATTTCCTCAAAAAAACAAACAAGGAAAACAATTCAAGTTCCATTCTTACCCTGTGATGGAGGCCTTCCATCATTAAGAACTAACAAGAATAGAATGAAAACAGCATCTGACCTTTTTCAGAGAAGGTCCTGAGGGAGCAGCTGACTATTTCAATGGACCACAGTTAAGTTTTGTTTTACTCAAGTCTTCTGAGAAGTACACACCTTTAAGCCCTGAAAAAACCCAAGTTTCTTCGTTGTAATGGAGGAGGGATGAATTTACTTCTGCATGTATCAAATAAGTATCTTATTGATTTCTCCTGTACCCTATTTTGATCAAGAAAAATCAAACCAATATTTTCTTTTAGAAAAAAATCCAAAGCTTTCTTCTTAGGGCTTTCATAGAACACCCACCCTGCTGGTGTTCAATGCCATGATGATGGACTAATCCACACAGAGAGACCAGTTAATTAAATCTCCAGCAGCAGGAGGCATTCTTCGCTGTTGATTAGCGTGATAAAATGTGGCTTCATTTTTAATAGCAGATAGTTAGCCATTACTTCTCCCAAGATACAGCTTCCACAAGATAAAGTACCATACAACTACCTGAAGGTTGCCAGTAGTTAAGTAAACTGGTTTTAAGTTCCTGT
Organism: Pseudopipra pipra; assembly: GCF_036250125.1. Taxonomy (NCBI): domain Eukaryota; kingdom Metazoa; phylum Chordata; class Aves; order Passeriformes; family Pipridae; genus Pseudopipra; species Pseudopipra pipra. Next base: position 24,861,207 of record NC_087581.1, on the reverse strand, counting down.
ATTTTACGTACTTGAAATCATTCTCCTCAGTTACTGTGTTTATGAACAGAGTTCATGATGATCCACCCCTACTTGTGCAGTCCATCAGGAAGTGTAGTGCTCAGCACACTTCACAATCAGATTACCCAGTCTGAAACTCAGACTTGCATGCTTAGCATGAGGTAAAATACTCTCGCTCCCTAGGGCACACTTGTATGGCCCTGACAGTAAAGCACACAATCAAAACATCACATCAGATCCTTGTCAGCAGACATTCTTAATGTGGCTTTTTGCTATTCAGTTTGTTAACACGTTCTCTAGCTATGATATTCTCATTGCTCCCTGAAATCCTCTCAATTGGAAGTATGTCTGTGCCAGATTTTAAGGATTAGATTATTCCCCTCAATAAGCCAAAAATTTAAAAGGATTGTATAAGGTTTTTTTGCTCCCTGTTTTGTTCTACTGCTAATAAAGCTACAAAGTTGATGTTATGAGGACGAGCTGAAGGAGCTGGGCCTGTTCAGCCTCAAGAAGAAACACCTGAGAGGGGATCTCACCAATGTCTATCAGTATCTCAAGGGAGGGTGTCAAGAGGATGGATCAAGGCTCTTCTCAGTGGTGCCGAGCCATAGGAGGAGAGTCAAAGAGCAGAAACTGATGCACAGGAAGTTCCACCTGAGCATGAGGAAGAACTTTCTGTGTAGGTGACTGAGCACTTGGAACAGATTGTCCAGAGAAGTTGTGGAATCTCCCTCATTGGAGATACTCAAGAACCATCTGGATGCAATCCTGTGCCATGTGCTCTGGATGACCGTGGTTGAGCAGGGAGGTTGGACCAGATGACCCCACTGTGGTCCCTTCCGACCTGACCCAATCTGTGATTCTGTAATTCTGTAATTATTCATCATAAATCTGTTGCATATTTCATTCAGCTTGGGTTTTTCTGGCAGTAACTGAGACTTCTTTAAAAACAATTCACCAAGGTTTAAATTCAGTATCTGTTGCTAACTAAAACGATCCGTTTTATTGTCACAAAAGAAAATCCTGTTACAGAAACTAAGGAGCTACAATCTTCAGTAACTGAGAAGATGTGTTTACAAGCAGGAACACTTAATGCCAGTGCCAGTCAGGTGCTGGAATTTAGTACATTTTCTAGATCTATATGCTTTAGTATAAATAGTTAAAGCAGTGAAATGCAGTTTCATCTTAGTAAGTAATCAATTGCTTCTCACTGGTCTTGTCTGGGGGCAGTATTTCTTAGTACAAAAAAATTACAAGATACTCAAATAAGCAAATTTATAGAGTTAATCATAAACCCAATTGTAATTCATAGTTCACTTAGGTAGTTTGACCAGTACATAAATGTTATAGTTAGGAAAAGGGTTTCTAACGTTTTTTTGCATCTCTTGATTTACTTGCTGACTGTGCTCCCCTCTAATTCCACCTAAGCTTACCAGTAATTGTAAGTACTGAAAGGTTAATCCCAATTAGACCCGATTGGCACTGGCATTAAGTGTTCCTGCTTGTAAACACATCTTCTCAGTTACTGAAGATTGCAGCTCCTTAGTTTCTGTAACAGGATTTTCTTTTGTGACAATAAAACATTGTTTTAATTAGCAACAGATAATGAATTTAAACTGTAGTGAGCTGCTTCTAAAGAAGTCTCAGTTACTGCCAAAAAACCCAGCCTGAAAAAAATATGCAACAGATTTGTGACTGACTAATTAGTGGCAGACTAAAACAGCAGAAAACAAATCTGGTACAGCCCCTCTGAATTTTTGGGTTATTGAGGGGAATAAACTAATGCTTAGAATCTGGCGTAGATATACTTCCAATCAAAGATTACAGGGAGCAGTGAAATTAAGTCGTAGCTAGAGAAAGTAAAAAGTCTTGCAAATAGCTGCTTACCTGGATTTGGTGTAATGCTTTGATTGTGTTCTTTGATTATGGTTGCTCTAACTGGATGTGTACCAGGCAGTTAATTTGCATTTTTGAGTTTGCATGTATGGTTTATTTTAAGTTATGTGTAGTAATTTGGAGTGATGACTGCTAATTTTCCTTACCACAAACTGAGAAATGCCACTCTCACTTAAGTAGACATCAGTTTAGGTTACGCTATAGACAACACTTATTTTCCTACCAGGGATAGAACATAAATTTTGCTGTTAAGGTGTGTCTTTAATGTCAGTTGAAACCAAATTCTGAAATAGCCTTAATAGAAGGAGAGGTTGTGTGAGTACAAAGGTTGTTTAAGTGGCTTAAGGTGTATGAGAGAGTGGTCTATTTTTTTGCACTGAGGAAGCTGGTTGGATGCAGTGCCGTTTCTGTCCTGATCTAACTCTGTGGCTGTGTGAAGGCTGAGAAGTAAAACCTTTAAAAGCTTATGAAACAAAAATGGTTTGATTTTTTTAAGAGTGTCTTTTTTATTTTTTAAAAATGTACTTGACAAGGATTTTTGCGTAATTCAGGTTTTCCAAACTGATCAAATTATTGCCCACATCTTAGTATAGCTAGTAGTGATTGTGTTATTGCCAAGAAGACAACGGAAGTGCAAATGCAGCAAGTAAGTGTTTGTGTCGGCTACTCGCTCAGAAGAAAGGCTGTGCCAGCAATTATGGGGCATTTGTTTTAAAGCCGTTGTCTAGAGGTGAAGTGACTGTCCCCTGTGGCCATCCAGAGCCAACACCTCTCACTTTACATAGCAGAAGCTGGAGTGTGAACCACCAATGTTTAATCATTGTGAATGCTAGGACAGTCTAGGACAGAAAAGGTGGTGATAATTGTTTAATTTTTCATTCTTAGAAGACAGAGGACCCCTTTCCTTGGTAGTATCCATTAACTTGGAAAAAGGAGCATACACACAGGTACCATTGCACCTTAATAGTGCTTGGATTAAGGTACAGAAGAACCAGCGTTCCCCTTTGCTGCTGACAGCAGGATCTATGAAAAGCAAGCAGTACTTTGCTTTTCCACTGACTCTTCACCAACTTACCTTTTCTTCAAAAGCAGAAAATGGACACAATGACTCTTGAGTTTGTGTCTGGGTGCAGAACTGAGGAAAAAGTGGGGTCAGCAGAAAGTACAGAATGATGGACTTAACTGGAAATAAAGGAGGAATGTTGTGGGACACTATACACATTGCAGGCAGATTTTCTTTCTTACTCCTGTCCATCTCTTGTTTAGTTGGACTGTAGACCTGTTGGAATGGACACAAAGCCATATCCATGTATGCACACCCTTTGGTACTTAGGGTTTCTGCCAAATGTTCTTGCTATTATTGTGTCATGTCTAAAAAATTAAATGGTACTAATCAAACATTAAAATTAGGGCTTTTTTAATTTCTTACATCTTTAAAACAGATTCATGCAAGTGTTCATCGCAGTAAATCAAGACACATTTCCTTCTGATTTCTTAGAAATCTCTACTGTCCATTAGACAGTTGGCATTGTCGAATTAAAGGTCACTGTCAAAACTCATCCGTTTTGCCTCACTAGTGTGTACAACATTCCTCATCTGCTTTCTCAAAACACGGAAGTTCATGTACTCTTAACGAAATTATTCCATCAGTTTTCCTGTTTTCTAATTGGGGTTTAAAACTTTTGCATTTTCCCTTACATGCTCCATTATGTAAGTTGAACTTTCCATTTATAAGGCTTTTTTTATTTAAAACACCTTTGGTTGTTTTGTGTGTTTTGTTTTGAGACCCTGGTCTTTTAGGATATGGAACCTTTTTTAAGGTCTATAAATGGTAGATACTGTTTTATTAACCATCTAGTAAAGAAAAGCATTCACTGCTATTTAAAAAATACTATTCTATCATAACTGGGTCGTCAACCTTTTCTCCCATCCTTATAACTGCAAATTTCAGCAGTTCAAGCTTTTCTTGACATGATTTTTTTTCTTTTAGAAGTGTGCAAAGGCTGTAGTATCCAAAGTAGCCAGTAGTAGAATTTACAAGTTGTAGTATGGGGAGGGATTAAGGGAAGGGAAAGTTACTAATGGCTGGAAAACTGGAAAATATGTGCGTTAAATTCAGTTAATAGCAGTAATTCCTTGCATATCCCCAACTTAACATTATATGTCTTTGTGATTTTTCTCTTGTAGTATTAAAGTTTTGTCAAGACCATACTAGTTGAAGTGGGTTAACCATCTTGATCTGCTGTTATGGAAGATGGTTTTAATTGTTGGATTTATATCTCTTTCAATCAGAACATGTCTTACAAATACAGTTACCTGCTTTACAAAATGTAAAAATCTTACAGATTCTCTAATTTTCCCTGTCTTCCCCACAACTGGTTCTGCCTGTCATTCCTGTACTTGTCAGTCTGTGATATAACTGGAGTGTGTCTATGTGGATTACATCTTTTATTAGAATAAATAAAAAAGAAATAGAAAGCACAGAGGAGGGAGCTGACAGACCTCCAGGTATACAGGCATGTACAAATAGGTGCTAGAAGCATTGAACTAAAAAGTCATCAGAATGTTTTTATTTGTTTGCAAAACAGAGGTAAATAAGATAGTTGTGGGGAAGAAAAGAAAACCAAACAAAAAAAAAAGGAGAACAAAAGAAAAAAAACAAATTAGGGTTTTCATTTTAAAGATGTACTGAATTAAAGGCATCCCCCCAAAAAAATTTTTATGGAAAAGAGTATTAAGGTAATATTGGTTCAATATGTTATAGTCATTGAAGTTTCTGCTCACAGAGTATGGTTAGATGAAAAAGATCGATTGCCACAACATTTGGTATTAAGTCATCATCACAGTGGTGATGGCACCAGTTTTCAAGGCAGTCATTCTTGTGGTTGAAATGCTTTCAGAGGCTGTTTTACAAATTGATGCCACCTGTTCTTCCATGTAAGCATTTTTTCTGTCCTTTTTTCTCTGTCTGAAGAGGTTAAAATATTTAAAGCCTCTTTCAAATTCTGTATCTTTTGATAGTGGGCAGCGGAAAGACATGTTTGAGATATGTCTGAATTATTTCTCTTCAAAATAGTTGAAAATGGTTGAACTTTCACGTTACTGTAAACACTCTACCCTTGGTAACAGGACTCCAGGCTTTTGGTACACTCTGCACCTGAGAAAGATGCAGCAGAGCTAGGTAGCACAGCAGGTAGCAAGCACCAGATATTTTTAAGGAAAAGGGGAATCTGGCAGCTTGTAACCTCTGAGTGGCAGCAGTGAACAGTTTTCTGTATGAGGGGCTGTATTTCCCACTAGGATACCCACCCAGCTACCTTGCCTTGCCTAAAGGGCGTGTCAGCCCCCCATTACAAAGAAACGTGCTGTTGCCACCTGCCTGTGATTTCCTGAATTTTCCTAAATTTCTGGAACTTACTGGTTTTGGTGTTTGGTTTTGGTTTTGGTTTTGTTTTTTGCTTGCTTGTTGTGTGGTCTGTGGTCCTGTGTCATTGTCATCCCTGTCCCTGCCCACCCTCGCCAACCGCCCCCATCTGCCAGAACTGGTGAAGGAAAGAGTGTTGGTGGCCTGAAGAACAATTATTAAGTGGTAGCAAAAGACTGACTTTATACTATGGTACTTGCTTATCTGGTTATTAACTGGGGTCAAAATCTTTTGCTTATAAATGGAGCAAATCCACTTTAGAAGTTAGAATGACAGTACAGAGTAATTTTATAGAGTAGAATTAGACTGTGACAAGTTTTATTTAAAACCTCAGTAATCTCTATCTCAGGACCTACTTGTAGAAAGCTTTAATTTTTCTCAGCATATTTCCATTAAATTGCCTAAGTACATAAAAACTAGCACTGACCTTTCCCTTTTTCAGTCCTAGATAAGGAGCTGGATTACAGTCAAATGGCATGTAATTTCTATACTACCAAATAAAGAAGTCAATAAAGGTTTTGTAATAGTCAATAAGCGTATTTTTACGTAACATAAAACCAGAATGTTCTAAACAGTTGAAATTTTTCTTTCCTAATCTTATTGACAGCCATTATTTTTCTTCAAAAACATTGCGTTATTCCTTGTTGATAATCAAAAATGTTGAAGTATTCCTAGTTGATAATCTTTAAAGTTTTACATTTTTAAAGACTGAATATTGCTATTTGCATTAGAAGCCTGGGAGTAGTACCAGATGCCTATTAATCTGTGGTTTACTGTAGCTATCCCTGTAAGTGCTATCCCTCTGAATGAGAAAAGCAAACAGCTGCTGATCTGAATTGAAAAAATGATGTTCTTCTAAGACAAGGATTTGTGCAGAAGAAAATTCTAATTGGAATTCTTTCCACTGTCTCATGTAAAGACAGACTAGATTTCTACCACCCCCCGCATTTTTTCTTTTTCCTTTTTTTTTTTTAAATTCTCTCTTTTTACTCTTTTTTTTTTTTTTTTTTTTTTATTTTTTTTATTTTTTATTTTCTTTTTCCCCCCTCTTTCTTTCCCCAGTAATTCCCTGGCCTAAATTAAGAAAAAGAAACAATACTTAGTTCTCCTGAAATGAAGGCAGGCCGTCCAGATAAACTGACTGTTTCTTTGTCTAACAGAGACACACCATGGTTTCTAAGTCTGTAGTGAAACATAATGATAGAACATATTTTCCTTCTCCCTCTGGGTCTCATTAATGTCTGCAGTTAGTTAAAACAGAAGACTTTATCACGACCATATTCAGAGTGATTTTTAATTTCTCAGTGGTTAGAGAATCCTCCACCCTGTTTCCCCAAAACCTTACTTATGCCAAATCAGCATCTCATAAAACAAGACCTATCTACTTTAATAGTATAGCCCATATTTGTTGTGTTTAATATTTTCCCTTGATGTGTTATTTTAAAACCTTTTGACTGTCAAAGCCCTATGGCATTCAAGTAACTAAGACAATCACGACTCCTGCATTGTTTCTGGGTGTTGTCATGTGTACTACTTGATTCTTTCCTTTGAGTAATCTAGGGATGGTGATAATGCCACTGAAGGTCTTAGTGAATGTGGCAGAATAAATTGAAACCTTCTCAGCAGGAAACATTGTGTTAACAAAAAAATGGCAAAAATGCTACATCCTCTTTGAAAACCAGCTGGTTTTGCACAGCCTTCTGCAGGTTGTCAGAAGTTTGTTCTGTGGGAATATGAACTCGTTCCTTCCTCTGAGCCGGCTGGAGGTCCACTTTGTATGGTATGAGCCTCAGACGGACTCTCACAGCAGGAGAGGACTTTATGGGAGGACCATCCACACAGAAAGTGCTGGCACTAACAGAACTTTGGGCAATCCAGGCAATGTCTGACTGGTGTAGTCATACCTCAACTTTAGGCATACTCTTTCCTGTTGAAATGCACACACTTATGCTTGTTACCCATAAAATAAGATCAGTTAAGCCACAAGGCAGAAAGCTGGATAAGGTAATCCAGAGAACAAAATGATGAGTTTTGCCTGAAAAAAAAACCTACCAAGGACTAACTTCTGGTTTTCTGGAAAGTGCTTTACTCCACTAAGGACTGGTTCACCTCCTCAGTGCAGCAGGGCAGGGGAGTCAGGTAATTACAAAACAATAACCAGGAACTTCATGTAGTCTTGTGCTTAGTGTTTCATAGCCAGAAATGGCTACCATGTATCTCGTGCCAGCTCTAGGTGTTAATCAGAGCTTTCAGCATTGAGCTTGGTCGTGAATCAAGTGAGAATCTACCCATGCACCCCCAAACAGTCACATTTTCGTGATGAATCAGTGCACAGAGCAATCAAGATGGTCCCAAAGCTGGTGGGGCTGGATGGCAGAGGGATGAGGATGCAAAGTGCATTGAGAAAAGAGAGTAGGGCAGGTGCTGGGTAAGCTGAGCTGCCCAAAGTGTGATGACCTTGGTGCTCAGTGCACCCAGATGGGACCTGGTGGTACTGGTTACAGTATCTCCTTCTAAGGGGACAGAAATTGTTGTCCTCTGTGTCTGTCAGTGTTTTTGCCCGTAGCCATGAGCCTGTAGCATTCTCCGAGTAAGCATTTTACCTTCATGTGGCTGTAGTGTATGGGGACTGACTCTGGAGTCCTTCCAGACTAAAGTCGTCAACTAAAAATTGCTTGGGCCAGAGGAGACTGTAAGTTTGGAAAGATTTTGCTGCTTGGTCAGGGTACTTTCATAGCTTTTTTGTTGAAGCAGGGTCTGTGACCCACACCTTTGCACCCAGATGAGTGCTGGAAACACCAAGCTCTATGGTCTTTCTTTTACTGTCACCTTGTGACATTGGGCCATTATTTACCTGGTGAAAAATGGAACAGATTCAGCTAGAGGGGTGCAGGAGACTCCCTCCAAGCTGTACTTGAGTGGTTATAGCAGTGTTATGGGAGTTGTGCATTAAAATCTTGTTGGACAGGTAAGAAAGCACTTGCCAAGGACATTGAATTCTGACTCCTCATTAAAAGAGAGAAGACTTCCTTTTCTTCTGCTCATGTTTTTTGTGGAAAGCCTATTCCTTGACATGTCTTGAAAAACATCTACTTGAATGGGTCCTGCAGGTGACACAAGCGGGGTGGAAAATAGTGATTTCTGTCAGGTCTGAGCCTGTGATGAAGTCCAGTCTCAGCAGAATAAGTGCTCAGGCTTTCAATTTCTGTAGGTGGCAAGAAGCTGCTGAGCCTGTCATGCAGAGCTGAGCATCTGCATCCCATCTGCATGGTCATTCCTTCAGCAAAAAATTAAAGTGTCCAGTGTCTTGGAAAGTTGAGTAATCACCGGGGTTTAAGTCCTTTTAAGGGATCTAACTCCAGCTGCATGTTGAAAATAAAGCATAATTGTGTTTTTGCATGCTTGTAACCTCCCACCTCACTCAACTGCAGTAAGCGGTTTCCTGTGGTTTCTGGAAGCTTCTTGTCCTCTTGTTGCTGTGCAGAAGGGCCATACAAATTCATACTGTCCCTAGAGCCAACGTAAAGCACCTATTCTTCTCAGTGAGTGCCAGGATTGTGCCTGCTGCATTGTGTGCAGTCCAGAGCAGCAAATATCTATCACATCGAACTCCTGGGGCTCAGCTGTGCCTTAAAGACATGGTTTAGCTTTTAACAGAGCTGATCAGCACACAGTGTGCTGCCTGTCATTCCTAAAGAACAAAATGACAGATGGGCTTATGATACGTTTGTCTGGAGGTAAAGAATGAGAAGAGCAAGTTGGTTACTAATTACCTTCTCACCATTGAAAGGAGAAATGTCCCCATGCTTGACACAATTCACATGGACAGAGCAAAATTAATGAACTTTTTCACCCTCAGCTGTCCCAGAGTGAGCTTCACACCATTGTCTCCCTTGTGGTCCTGAGATTTGAATGCAGCCATTTGCATTCAGCAGGGCAGCACAGAAAAAACGTGAGAGTTCAAGAGTTTTAAAATGCATCCCTGTCATCAGGATGCTTTGCAACGGGAGTGCTGCTGACTAACAGCCATGGGTCATATCGGTGATTGCTCCTTTTTGTGACACTTTTTTTCTTAATGCTCTTTGTATCTAATTATCAATAAAGTAATTTTTCTTTCAGATCTGTTATTCAGCTTACTATTTCTAAATTGGTATGACTGCTCTTATGTAAAAAGAATATTCCTGATTTGCTGTGAAGTAATACATGAAACTGTGATTCCATTTAATTGTAATTTTTATTTGTTTTGTAGGTTTGGGGGCAAGTTTAGACACATGAAAAATCGCATCCAGCTGTGCAAGGAGACCCAGTAACCTTAGGACACAAGGTACCCTTGAGGGTGAGCTAAGTGTCAGAATTATGTCCCTAATGGCTGTATGTACTAGATAAAGTATCTTGACTTTAAACTATATTTAGAATTGTTTACAGATAAGTTCTGATAAGATCCTTTGTGATCAACAGACTTTATGAGATACTATCCATTACATATTTAATTTGATTTAATTCCTTTTAAAATGCTGCTTTAACACTTATGTCCCAAGACAGGCCTATTATTCTAACAATTCAATAAATAGATGCGTTAAATACTGTAAAATAAATTTAGATTATTATTTAATACTACACCTAAAAAGATTTGTGTTTAAAAACGTTTTCAAAATTGATCAATGAGATTTATCAACTCAAACTCCAGAATTCTTCACTAGTTCTTGTCACAATGAAATACGGTTATGGGTGTGGTGATGGAGGGAATGCTGAAAGCAGTGTATTGCTTGCTTGGTCATGAAAATAGGAATAATTTGCAGGGCTGCATCTGAAAAATAAAATTGGAAGAGTGAAGCATAGCTATCTGACAGTGGAAACAGAAGCTGAAATCTTAAGGAGTGTAGCTGCTGCTAATATTTAGGTAAGTGGTCTAGGCTGTTTTCCTGGATTTGAAAGCTGATGTGAAACCAATTTAAGCAATGCAATCAGTATATCGGGTATTCTATTTGTTTCATTTTTGAGACTGCCTTGACAGCAGTGAGGTGGCTGACCCTTAATGACAGCAATTTGTCTTCCTTTGGTACTGTTAGGGTGGGTCTTTATTGCCAGTCTAATCAGTAGCAGGAGGCTAGATTCTTTGTGTAGCTTGAATTCAGAGTTTCTGAATGGTTAATCTGAAGAAGGTAATTTCAGAGAGTTGATGAGCACTTTAGTTCTGCTCACCATATAGCAAAGTTTAAAAAAAAAAGTCATAATCTGAACCTTTTTAGTTTTGAAAACAACCCCCTTCAAAACAGGTTTCACCATCTACTTCTGTTACTTTTGGCCTCTTCAGTTTATCTTCACTTAGCTTGGGTGATCTGTTTTTCTTCTTTCTCCTTCAGCTTCTCCATTTCCTCCCAGTATCCAAAGCACAAGCTGTATCATTGCTGTGACAAAGGGTGGGTTGCACCTTCTCCACAGCACTCAGATATTTTCTTCATGGCTCTCCGTGTGAAGTCAACCTTCCCTCTCTCTTTCTTGAGAGCTGTGTACTCGTAAGCCTTCAGCTTGCTGTAATAGTCTGAGAATTTGTTGTAGAGGATGGAGATGGGCATGCCATTCAGGATTATTCCAAAAGCAATGCAGAGGAAAGCAAACAGGCGACCAAGGTGAGTTTCTGGACACATATCACCATATCCCACTGTAGAGATGCTGACCTACAGGCAAATCGACATTCAGCTTATTAGCTGGGAAGAAATATACAAACAGATATGTTCACTGATCAGGGACAGTTTTAAAGTTAGTGGTTTTTTACTTTGCATCGTAAGTCTGAAATACTCTGTAATGCCTTTCTTTTCTGTACCATCCATCTTATGGAAAATATGCCTTTTTAAAAAATTCACTCCCATGAAGTAAAGAAAGACAATGATTAGATACCACTTAGGAGGATTTTTAGAAGCTTTGCCCTGCAGAGGAAATTTCCAAACAATTTCCACACCAGCCTGTCCAGAAGGTGAGTTTGCTTGGATGCAGTGAGAGAATAGATGGGGCTCCCTGACCATGCAAATCCACTGATAGCTGCAACCTTGCTCCCTTATTATATCACTTTGAACAGATGCCCTGTTTCTAAATCCAGTGTGCTGATAAACCCCAGTATTTGGGACTCAGTTTCTGGGTTATATTTTGGGTTTTACCTCTGTTTGTCATATATATTGTAGGAACTAATGCAAAACACATGAAAATCTTCAGCTAATTGTGAAATGTAATTTCATAATATTTGCACTATAGGAAGAAGTGATCCAGGACTCTGAAGTTTCTAGATAAAATCCTCTTTAATGATAACATACTTACAAGGAACTGTAGCCTGGAATTTTTTGCTTGCAATATATGCTTGCAACATATATATTAATAGTGCTAAGTGGGTACCCAGGTGGGAAATTTTTGCTGAACTCCCTTTTGAAGAAGTATCTGGGGGTTGTTTAAAATGTTTTGGGTTTGGTTGCTGTTGGGTTTTGTTTTGTTTTGTTTTGTTTTCTTTGAGAGTGGTGGTATTTAGTGTATCTGTTTTATATGAATCTGTACACTTTGCCATTACATTGTCTGCATAGTTTCACAGACATTTTTCTTCTCAGCCCCGTACTATACCAAGTACTATGATACTTTCACTGTAAAATTCCGTTTCAAAAATTCATGGGTGTTTGATTATGGGGATGCTACATATGAATTATGTACTCCCAAACAGTCAGCATAAAATAACTCCTAATTTAGATACTTCCACTGCACACATCTTGATTTTTTTTTATAATTTTTACATTTAGTAAATATAACTTACTTTTCTCTGGCAGGTAAAACTTGCAGGCTTTTGCCACCTGGCACTTTCTAGTCAGTGCAAGAGACTAGAGACTTTTTCAGCCAGTGAATTTTATTTATTTTTTTTCACAGTGTTTCTCAACACACTGTGTGTATCCCTGAAACAGTAATGAAATCTCTGGCAGAAGTCAGCCACAGGCTGTAGGACTTTCACTGTAATGCCCTTGTGACTTTAGCCACAGTAAGTGGCTTCAGAATAAATAAATAAATAAGTCTTTGGAAGGTCACAGTGTGCAGCCTGCCATCCTCTAACATCCTAAATAAAATGTTATTTCCAGTGAAGAAAGCATTAGGGTGCATGAAACAGCATTGGGTGAGCACATTTGTAGGATGCACCTGGTGCTTCCTGTGGAATAAAAAGGATTAGTCACTTGCTTTAATGGAAATTAAGTCACTGGATTTGAATGATAATACAGGATAAATATCTCCAAAAATAAATACTGAGATGAAGGCAAGATGTTTATCTCTACCAGGCAGGAGAAAATCATTATCCTCTCATGAGGTTCTGTTCCACTGGCATAGTCTTATACATTGCCTGTAACAGTTTAGGAGGGATGCTTCTTCTCTTGCATATGGGAGACTGTGAACACTGTTGGATTTTAATAAAATTTGAGTGATCCAGATATTTAATTTGCAGTCTTAAAGAACAGATAGCCTTTAAAAAGTGTTTCATGCCTCGGAATTGCAATGTGCATGCTACAGCTTCTGTTTTGAAGAAACTTACTCAGCTAAATAGGCCTTTTTCACAGTCATGTAAGTTTCTTAGGAATATCTAAATGATTACAGTGTCAACAGTTTGCAGAAATGAGCCCAAAAGATTTTGCATATAACCTGCATGTTCAGAAAACAAAACATAAGGCTGATGTCCTTATTCTAGCAATGTATGAAGCATGAATGTTTTCATAACCTGTATATATCACTTACAGATGATCTGCAAAGGTCACATTACAGGACCCTTTCCTTTATTCACTGATTTTTCCATCCTTCCCATGGCCCAGCTTATTCAGCACTGGTACATATATGCGTGTGCATATGTAAATGTCTATGTGTGTCTGTAGGGCCAGTTTTTCTGCCATGAGCTGAATCACTATGAACATATGTGTGGTAAACCACCACACCTCATTGGTCATTGCTGGACCAGAAGTGCAGACCGTGGGCTCCAGGACTGCTGGCCAGGAGAAGTGACCTTGGATGGGCTGGGATTACTGTTCTATGGGCCCCATACGCAGCTCCAGCACCCAGTGTCTATGCTGATCAACCAGCATGAGATGTTCTGACTCCTATCCAGTCCATTTGCATGGGCTTCTTTCTCCAGGGAAGTGTCTGGGACAGAGCTAGACCCATAGCCATGCCCAGGGCTCAGTCCTGGGGCCGTACATAAATGTCTGTGTCTTAGGGTTATGGGTGGCCAAGATAGAGACCCTTTACCTCCCCTCAGCATCTGCAATGCCTAGCTACCCCCTGGTTTCATCCAGAATGCTGTAGATACACACATCTGCAGCACAACAGAACACACTCTCTTGTGTAAAACAACTGTTGGTTCTGATGCATCTTTAACAACCAGAGCTCTGGGACAGCTTTCACTTTTAAAGTTTGAGTGACCTGACAATAGTTAATAAACTATGTCTTATCATCTTGCAGTTGTATGATGGATCACAGAAGATCTGCAAATAGAATAAGAATGAAAATCCTGTGTCCACCTGCAACCAGATAGCCTGATGCATTCATTTTTGTTTTCCTTCCTTTTGTTTTTGGCAACACTGACAATGGCATTAAATGGGGAAATCTTTTCTTTCCCATCTCTTTGCCTGTTTCTTCTTTAAAAGTGCGAATACTTCCTGCATTTGGAGAGATGGCAATTTCAACACTTCCTGCCTGATTAAGCCTTTAAGCTTACTACAGAGGTGAATGAGTGCATGCTTGTGTGTGTGTGTGTGAGTGAGTGCATATGTCCTGTAAGCTCAGAATTCAGAGCAGATGTTCACTGATCTGAGCCTGTTGTTTTCAAGGCTGCCAGCAGCTCCAGCAAGGAAGGGGAGGGTAAGGGAAGGGGGGCCTCTGGATACCCAGCAAAGTAGGATGTGTTTACTTACAGCAGCCCACCACCAAGCATGGGGAATGCTGGTGAAGTTGGTACTGGAGACGTCATGCTCCACTGTGTAGACCATGGCAGAGAAGGCGAAGATCCCCATAGCAATGAAGAGCAACAGGCAGCCCACCTGCTGGTAGCACTGGCGCAAGGTAAAGCCGAAGGCACGCAGCCCTGTGGAGTGGCGGGCCAGCTTGAGGATGCGGAAGATGCGCATGAGGCGCATGATGCGAAGCACTTGTCCTACCTTGCCCACCCGTCCCACCTTCTCGATATCGTGCTCATGCTGAGAGCCTCGACCCCGGGGCTGGTCATCATCAGTAAAGCATTCGAGCAGCAGCTGCAGATAGAGGGGCAGGATGGCAATGAGGTCTACTGCATTGAGGGCGCTGCTGGCAAAGCGGCGTAGGTCTGGGGTAGAGACCAAGCGCAGCAGGTACTCCAGTGTGAAGAATGCAATGCACAGGGTCTCAATGTGCTCCAAGACAGGCCGGCTATCCCCACTCTTCCAGTCTACCTGCTGCATCTCCTCCACAGTGTTGAGTGCCAGGGCCACCACGGAAATGAGCACAAAGAAGCTGGAGGCCACTGCCATCACCTTGGCGGTGACAGAGGAGAAGGGCTTCTCCATGAGGTTCCAGAGGCGCCAACGCTGGGGACCATAGTAGCGCATGTGGTGGAAGAGCTGCTCGTTCTCCTCAGCCTCTGCCTGGGACCGCAGCTCCCGCTGGACCTTCAGCTGTTCTCTCAGCTCGTCACGGCGCTCCTCGAAGCAGATGCGGCAACAGCGAGGGGTGTATTTGAGACGCACACCCCAGTAGCTCAGCTCCTCCAGGAAGCTACAGGGGCACAGCTCGTCCCGCACACGCAGCACCCCCGAGGCATAGAAGTTGTACACCAGCTGGAAGACAGCTGGGTCCCGGTCAAAGAAATACTCATCAACCTGGGCAGCATAGTCATCGCACAGGCCCAGCTGGCAACGACGGTCAGTGGAGGTGGCCAGGCGGCCCAGGCGGGTCTTGGGATAGATGGCCACTGCCTGGTAGGTGAGACGGTAGCTTTGGCCGCCAACGTTGATGTTCAGCATGGATGGAGCAGACGCTGTGGCCGGGGCAGGAGAACAAGGAATGAATGATGGGGCCTTGTTTTCTCCCTTAAATGCATCTTCACTTAGCCATTTTCCTTGTTCTTTCTCTTCGTCTTCCTCATCTTCATCATCCACATAATAGTTGTAATTCCCCTCAGGTCCCAGTAGCAGTAGGGATTGGGTATTCAAGGGAGCGTTAGCAGAAAAACCACTCTGCTTGTCTACATGCATGCCTTCGTTGTCCTTCCCCTTGTTAAGCTGTGGGAGGATGTTTGGTGCTTCCCCCTCTCTGCCTTTACATTTCAGGAAGGGAAACTCTCGCTGCATGTTAAACTGCAACATACTATTATTCCTTACTCTTCTCCCTTCTTTGCATTCACCTGATCAAGCAACTAACACCAGTCCTTTCCAACACTACAAAGGCTGACAATCCTGTTTTCTTCTCTCTTTATCTCAGCAGTATCATGCACAGCAGTGGTTCTGCATTTTTCTCCCTGCCAGCCACCACTTCATTTGTTGTGAAAGCTCCGTGTGGGATATAGACATATGAAGACTGCTGTTGACCGTTTTAATCTTGCTGACAGCAAAGATCTGAGTGCTTAGAGGAGGGGATTTAGGGGCTATTATCCTGTTCCATCCTCATTTCCCTCAGGCTGTGACGTGAATGATTATGGATCCATAAATCTATGAAAAATCAGTAGGGGGGGAAAAACCCTAAAGTTTTATTCCTAATAAAACCCACACATTTCCTATTTCAGTACATATGGATTTAAAATAATCTCAAAATGAAAATGTGTGAGGGGCAGAGAGACAGAAAGAGAGAGAAAGAGAGAGAGAGAGAGAGAACATTACAGATTTCTTTCATGCTCATGAAGATAGCAGGCTTGGTTTTCCTTAATGAAAATAATGAATAATTGATATGCAGATAAAGGGTAGGAACTCACTAGAGTACCTCTTAAAATGTTTTCAAGAGGTGAGCAAATAAAAGTCATCCCTTTTTATTCCCAGATAGAATATCTCCATTTGATTAAGAGCTGAGGAAAGTTGCAGCTTTGGCTGTGCTCTGGGAGTGCAGGTCTCATGCTACACTGGACTCAGTGGAAATGAAGGGCAGGGATGTGAAGGGGTTTCCAGCTTCAAACTCTTTATGAGCTGCTGAGAAACAGCATAAAGCCACTCTTGTTTCTCTTGTAGATCATTTTAGAGTAGCATAACACTGCAGTGGGCAACTAGTAGGATAGGAGAGGTGCTTTCTCTTGCTTTGATGGAGGTTTCATCCTCAGCTCTGGTTGAACTGGCACAAGCATCTCCTGTAACAATGAGTATCCTGAAAGCCAGCTTGCTTCCCCTTGTCACTGGGAGCACTTCAGTTGAGCTACGGCTCCTGTAAAGCAGAGGATACACACAACAAAAGGATGGTTCCTTTGGCATGCTCTTAGCACCTGAGTTATAACTTCTAAACACCAGCTCATTTATTCCATCTGTATCCAGGCTGATGCAGGAAAGGAAAAGGCACTGGAAGATTGCTAGCTTTGGCAACACCCTTGCTGGTCTGGAAGGCCTTCCATTTGCAATCCTGTAGCCTGCCTTCTCCCTACCCTTTCACACAAGATACTGGGACAGTGTATTCCAGAGTCCCTGCAGCAGTGTTTTTACTTTGTTGTCTTTAAGTTCCTCTTCTGTCATTGGTCTCATGGTCTTGCACCTGCAGACCCCAATATTGCTGTTCTGGTGGTGTCCCATGTGAAGCAATTGCTGTTGCTGTGAGATTGCCCCTTTATTTTTTCCTGTTTCTTTACCCTCAGTTGTAGCTTTTATATTTACTAGCTCTTGACAAACTGGAAGATGTCATAGCTAAGCATTTTGCAATACTTTTGTTCTCAGGGTGTATTCTAAGGTTTCTGTGTTTAAGGTTTCTTTGAGTCACATTGTTTAAAGCCTGGATTATTTGTAATTCGTATTTAACTGTTCTTGAAAGTCTTTTGCTTCATGAATTTGTCTCCACTGTCCGTTTTCTTTCTTGATGCAAAAAAAGGCAGGGCCCCTATTAATAGGGATTGTCAGTGCCTCTTTAGAGATACCAATCTGCTTTGCAGTTTGCTTTGAACATTAAACTATACCATGGTGAGTCCTTTGTATAGCAACCTTAATGCAAATTAATGTCCAGTTTCAAGGCTGTTTCATTCTCCTAAGCAGAGTAATTCAGACATAAAAAAAAGGGTAGTCTGCAATGCCATCATTTTACTACCAAATATTCTTCCATATTTCTTAATCAAGATTCAGGCTAGACTATAACAAATTCCTCTTGCCAGCCTCTGCTGTAACATTAATTTTGCTTTTTGTCAAGCTCCCTGGTCTCACTTCTGAGAAGTATCCAGTAAGGCTTTTTGCTCAGTACTTGAGAGATCATTTCTCATACCCTACTGCAGTAGCAGGAGCTTCTACAGGGTGAACTTTCTGACTGTCAGACATTAGCTCCTTGTGCACCTGGACTCAGATCTTGGACATCATTACTAAGCAAAGCAAGGAATATCACTAAGTTCACTTCTGCTCAGACTAATCCCTTTGACCTAGATATTCTTGGGAACAGAGCTCTCAGGCACCCGCTGCACTCTACTCAAACTTGCCTCTAACTGACAAAGTAGGTAAAATCAAATTGCTTTATTTATGTTCTTTATTTTGGGGTGAGAGTTAGTTCTGAGCTGCTAGTTTCTCAGCCTAGATAGATAAGAAAATGAAGTGACCAGAAAGGACCCACTTTTTTTCCCTTTTCTACCTTATTCAGTGTGCTGCTTATCCTCACATGGATAAATGTCATTAGTAAGAATTGCACATCTTCTTGTAGTTGTCTGACAACAGGTTAGCAAAGGCATACAGTGCTTTTGGAAAACTCCACAAAAGAGTATGGCGTAATAAACACTTGAAGAAAAGCACCAAGATCAGTGTTTACAAAGCCATAGTGTTGTCTACTCTCTTGTATGGTTCCGAATCACGGGTCATCTGCCGCCACCACCTGTGTCTCCTAGAACGCTTCCATCAACGCTGCCTCCGTACAATCCTAAACATCCACTGGTCAGATTATGTGACCAATACATCTGTTCTAGAGCAAGTAGCAGTCACAAGTATAGAGGCCATATTACTGAGAACACAGCTGCGATGGGCAGGGCATGTCTCCAGGATGAAGGACCACCGCCTCCCTAAGATCCAGCTTTATGGTGAACTTGCCACTGGCTGCCGCATGAGAGGAGCCCCGAAGAGAAGATACAAGGACTCCCTGAAACAACATCTCAGCCTTGGCCATATTGATCACCATAACTGGTGTTACGACCCGCCCCAGGAAAAGAGGGGGGGGGTAACCCAGGTTTTATCAAAAATTCCTTTGGGGTGGATTAAAGTGAAACGACACTAAATAATCGGTGTATGAAAACATATATTGATAAGATTTATTTTAACAATTTTGAATCAATTGTTAAGTTAACATTTTTGGGTGCTGTCATAATCAATAGGTAAGCTAACATTTTTGGGTGCTGTCATAATCAATAGGTAAGCTAACATTTTTGGGTGCTGTCATAACCTTTCTGGGGAGGAGAAAAATGCATAGGGGAGAGAAAGGCAGGATAAGAGCAAGGGAGAGTAAGGGAAAGAAAAGCTGAGAGTGGACAGATGTCCATAGTCACCGCCCACGGGGTCCAGCGATGAAACTTGATAGTTGCAGCTTCCATGTCTGTCACTTGAAGTGGTGGTCTTGATCTGCTGGGGGTGAAGGAGGGAAGCCCCCACACTCCAAGAAGTTATGAATTATCATATCCATGGTCAGTGTCACGGGCCATGCCTCGAGCCTCCAACCTCTCCCTGGGCCCTGTGCAAGAGCTGCTGTGTCTGGCCTGGCTCCCGCCTTTCAAGTTTGGCAGAGGGAGGGCGGGTCCTGATTGCTCGTCAGATGTATCAATAGTCAAAAGCCTGCAAGGTCAGCTCTTATCTTTCAGGACTTCACACCTCCAGCACTGGAGGGAGGGCGGGTCCTGATTGCTCGTCAGATGTATCAATAGTAAAAGCCTGCAAGGTCAGCTCTTATCTTTCAGGACTTCACACCTCCAGCACTGGAGGGAGGGAGGGTCCTGATTGCTCGTCAGATGTATCAATAGTCAAAAGCCTGCAAGCTCAGCTCTTGCCTTTTCAGGACTTCACACCTTCAGCACTGGAGGGAGGGAGGGGCCCGACTGCTTATCAGAGGTATCATGCAAGTCAAAAGCCTGCAAAAGTCTCCTAGAATGCATAAATCATTAACAATTTCAGTCTCTGACAACTGGTCTACTCTGGCCTCCAATCAGGAGGCCTGGAGACACACCATCTATAATGCAGCTGTCTCCTTTGAGAACACACGCAGGATCACTCTTGAGGAGAAAAGGCAACCCAGAAAGAACCGTGTATTGCAGAATACACCATCTAAGGAGTCTTTCTGCTGTGCCTTTTGCAATCGGATATGTCTGTCACGGATTGGCCTCATAAGTCACCAGCGCACTTGTAACAAATGTGGATAGAGCCTTTCCCAAATCTTCGTTCACAAAGCCTAGCCATGACTGACTGACAACATCTTCTTGTATGGGGCAGACTATGGGCTGCTGAAAGAGCTCATTAGTAAGGCCCCTTGGGAATCTCTTTTTTTTAAGTTATTTGGGTCCAGAAGGGCTGTTCAGTTTTTAAGAACTGTCTTTTAAGAGCAAAGGAGCAGCCAATTTGAAAGTGTTTGTAGCCAAGCCAGTGCGGCAGAAGGTTGGCTTGGCTGAGCAGGGATCTTCTAGAACTCAGGTGGAGAAGGAAAGTGTATGGACATCGAAAGCAAGTACAGATGATATGGGGGAATGACAGAGATTCTGCTCATCTCTGTAGAGAGAAAATTTGTGTGCCCAAAGCTGTTAGAGTTTGAGCTGGCCAACACTGTGGAGGACAACAAAAAGGGCCTTTTTTTTTTTTTTTTTAATCTGTTAACAGCAAAAGGAGGATCAGAGAGAACATTGGTCCATTGCTCGAGGAGGTTGGCTACCTCACAAATAGGAATGTAGGTACAGCAGAGAAGTTTAATGCCACCTTCGCCTCTGTCTTCAACACTAGTGATGGGCTCTGGGATCCCTGGAGCCCAGTGTTGAAAGAAGTGTCACTTGGGGAATGATAAACATCCAGGCAATCCTGAAGTTGTTTGAGACTTGCTGCTTCAGTTGGATGCACCTAAGGCTGTGGGCCTAGATAAGATTCATCCCATGAAGGATCTGGGTGATGTAGTTGCAGGACCTCTCTCCATTATTTTTCATTTGTCTTGGGAGTCTGGAGAGGTCCCAGTCAACTGGAACCTGGCAAATGCTGTCCTGATATTCAGGAAGCGTAAGAAGATGATTCTGGAAATTACAGGCCTGGTAAAATTATAGAGAAGGTTATTCTGGGATTTATAGAAAAACACTTGAGAGACAATGCAGTCACTGGTCACAGCCAGCACAGGTTCACCCAGGGGAAAGTCCTGTTTGACCAGCTTAATTGCCTTTTGTGACAAAGTCACTCATCTAGTTGACCAAGGGAAGCCAGTAGATGTGGATTGCTTTTCATTTTAGCAAAGCTTTTGGTACTGTCTCTCACAGTACCCTGCTGGATAAACTGCCTAGCACACAGCTAGACAAGTCCATAATAAATTGTGTGAGCAACTGACTGCTCAAAGGGTTTTAGTAAACAGTGTTACATCAGGCTGGCAGCCAGTAACCAGTGGGGTTCCCCAGGGCTCAATTTTAGGGCAAGTGCTTTATGTTTTTATAAATTACCTGGATACCAGCTTCCTGAGAACAGAATTTTCACAAGAGAAAACTATAATTAAAATGGAAGACAGTCATGAGAAGATAAGTTTTGCAAGCCACCATTTTTAGGAGTGCTGACTTTTCCCAGGATAGAGGACTGTAAAACTACAATGCTCTTTCACTGAGCAAATCAGCTTCAGAATTGAGTATATGTGCTTTGTCTTGGTTAAAAAATGAGAGCTTTTTAATTAAATTACTTTAAAGAATTTATATGATCCTGTAAGGCCTCAGTGGATTAGTTCCTACCTCAGTAGAGGAATTTTTCACAGATTAGTGCTTTTTTAAGGTCAGGAAAGGCCTGTAAGATCATCTATTCTGACCTACTTGAACAATGGCCCCAGAATTTTGCTCAGTAATTTTGCCATTCTAATAAAAAATGTGTCTCAAACTACTTCTGCATCTTGGAGACTTAAAAATAATATGCTCAGCTGTCCACAGGAAATTGCGCTGAAAAATTACGTGTGTCCAGCCAGACTCCTTCCTTAGCTTTCTGGGACCTCTCAAGCTATGTTGACAATGTGGAAAATACAGCTAATGGTGATTATTAACAATATAATAATTATTAATGTCCTGTTTATCATATTAGAGCACTCAAAAAGCATAATAGGGCTGAAGGTAGACTGACTGACTGACTGCAGTGTCTGCTAAAACTCTAGGGAGTGACTCAGCAAGTAAAAGAATTAAGATTCTGTTCTGTCTGCTTCTCCCCATACCAGTTCTTTATAAAGAGTGATTGTAAAAAAAATAAAAATGAACTAAAATTTAAAAAAATCCTGAGCTACAGCTTTGCCAAAATACCAGATCTGCTTAGAGCTGAAGCAACCTTCATTCTACTCTGTCTCCACTCAGTTCAGTTTAGTTAGACTCAAATGCAAGCAGGTGAGCAAGAGGATCCTTTCTGCTTTGTAATTTCAGGCATCTTTGTACCCTACCACCCTGGCAGACTATCTCAGCCCTCAGAATGCCATGCTTTGCTGAATAAATGCTTCTCTGCTTATTCCTTACTCTATTTCTGTTTGGGTTTTTTTTCCCCAACTTGCCAACCCTGCTGCTGCAGCCACCCAGAGGATGCTTTGAAAAGATGAGTGGGAAGAGAGGATGATTGAAGGATGGAATAATCAGCATCACCCAGCTGCTCATATCTCTTCCCACTTACATGGAAGAGCTCCCATGCCTGTGCAATCCCCTGCCTTCATGTGTAAGTGTTGCCTGCATCTACAAGAAGAAAGAACACAGAGAGAGAGCCAGCTACAGACATAGATGAAGCAGAGGGACAGACTGGG